>NC_092123.1:8068044-8320544 GCF_045679555.1 Salvelinus alpinus
TCCTACATCTGTATATCACTAGGTGTAATATTTTGTGTACTGTACTATGTACCATAGAGTACATAGTGTACAGTATGATACACAAGTCCCAAAAACATAAGTTTGTTAACATTAATTACTATATAGTTGTTACTCCTTATAGGTGTTATTCCTATAAACTCTTAGACAGGATAATCATACGGCACCTTTCCATCAGAGTTCAACCCCAAATCAAACCAGACAGGAAAACTCAAGGCGTCATTCAGTAACTTGGCTTGGTTGTGGTTGAGATTGATGAGTAGCCAGGCCTCATCTATCTGGGTCCATATGCCATGTTACGTTGAAATATGGATTAAAGTGCTAGTCTTGTTTTGAAGGTGATAATGTAGTGCCTACACTGTCTTCATTCTAAGACAGACAGTTGTAGATATGGGCTTTGGCTACATACAGGAAGAGAAAAGGTATCTGCAGTAGGTTGCAGCCACTAATTATTGGAGATGAAACCTCATTTCTGCAGAGAAATAAGTACTGTAGTAGTTTGTATCATTAGCTTAGCTTACGGTATGTGATTGTTGAAAGTTTAGTATTATACAAGCGTAGTTCCTCACGTTGATATGATAAATGGGCTGGTGGTGGGTTATGTAGTGACAACACTACAGAAGACTTATGCACACAACATACATGTATGTGTCCCCTCTTGGTTCTAGTCTTCAGCGAGGCACCTACAACGCATTGGAGGTGAATGTGTTTTACCCTACAATATCGCACAATAAACACACAGAGAATTCATCACAGTTTCAGCAGCAGAGGGTGCACTGCTCCCATATAGTAAGCTATTTCTAACATCACTTCCTGACTAATAGCCAATAGCAAAGATGTTCTACTCCTCTCACTGCTCTCATACAGTAACCTATTTATTTTTTGTTTCTTTTACCCCTTTTTCTCCCCAATTTCGAGGTATCCAATTGGTAGTTACAGTCTTGTCTCATCACCGCAACTCCCTTATGGACTCGGGAGAGGCGAAGGTCGAGAGCCGTGTGTCCTCTGAAACATAACCGCACTGCTTCTTGACACAATGCCCACTTAACCCAGGAGCCAGCCGCACCAATGTGTCGGCGGAAACACCGTGCACCTGGTGACCGTGTCAGCATGCACTGCGCCCGGACCGCCACAGGAGTCGCTAGTGCGCGATGGGACAAGGACATCCCTGCCGGCCAAACCCTCCCCTAACCCAGACGACGCCGGGCCAATTGTGCGCCGCCCCATGGGTCTCCCGGTTGTGACAGAGCCTGGACTCTAACCCAGAATCTCTAGTGGCACAGCTAGCACTGCGATGCAGTGCCTTAGACCACTGCACCACTCGGGAGGCCCAATAAGCCATTTCCTGACTAATAGCCAATAGCAAAGATGTTCTACTCCTCTCAGCCAATAGCCAGCCCGGTTGGCTTTGCCTCTACCTGGTCAAAGACATAAGATTTAAGCAGGTGACGGATGCACAGAAACACACCCACATATTGATCTTTCATTCATATACCAAAGCAGTTTTACCCATGATTAAATGTATTTCTTGATCTATATGGCTGGGCTGGTTAGACCAATCTGAGGCCCGTTGCCTGACACGCTAGCGCTGTCTCACACAAACTCAGCCTTGTGTGTACTGCATGGGCTATGTGCATAACTGAGAGGCAGGCAGCTCACTGATGCTTTCACCAAACAAATCCCCTTTCAGCGGGATGATCTATAGTCTTAATCTCTCCATATACAGTACAAACCTGTAATCTGGCTAAAGCAATGAAGTCCCCCCCTGTTATTTAATTGATTTAAAATGTAATTCAATGCAACTTTGTCACTCCAGAAGTAACGAGGTACGTACAGAATTGACCTAATGTTTTATGTAGCCTACTATTGGTACAACTACACACTGTACTGAACAAAGGCATGGTTCGACATTTTTTTTAACAAATGTCCACCCCCCCCCCAAAAAAACATACATTATTATCTGAAATTCAAATGTTATTTACCTTTAGGAGGGACGTGCACACAATAGCACCGGCGTTAACCATAGGGTTATGTGGTTTATCTGTGGAAATCAGTGTATATTACATTATAACATGTTTACAAATGCAGTGGACAGAGTATACGTTCATACACAGCAAGGTTACAGTTCCTGCACAATCACCACACATTACGTAACACATTCAATGTTAGAAGCAAATATGCCCAAAGATCATGTAACTTTGAACTTGAAGTGTGGAAATTAGCAGAATAACAAATCAGATGGATAATGAATGAATGCTGATGGCACCACAGCTGCCTTTGTAGTCTAGAGACCAGACTAGTGATATTGAGGTACATAGCCATGCACTCACAGCTCAGTACTAGCTGTACTGTAGGTCTGTTGTGTTACGCCACTTCCCCTTCCCTTCCCCTAAACCCTTTAATCTTCTTATGCAATCACACAAAAGAAAAAACAGCAACATTCCTACCACTGCTAGCAGGTTGCCTAAACTGATTAGATAACACGGCCAACAACCAAAACCGACCTGGGATTTACTGAAACCCTGTACTAAACCCGAGTCACAATCTACAGCGCTCAGACAGCATCCTTTACCAAACCAACACAGCAATCGGAGCAATGAGTTACATTGCCTTGATTTGATTTGAAACAGACACGGCTTGATTTGAGAGAGCTTGACAACTCTCCATACAGCTGCTGCATGCGCTTCATACTTGAAGCTGACATCCACAGAAGGTGAAGCATTGACACCGTTCAAGCCAGCACAGTTGTTATTGCATTTGTTTCGTTGATGAGACGGAGGAGAGGATCCTCCGTGGTAAAAATAATAAATGACATTGCATACGATGTCCGAGGGAATAAAACAGTGTTCGAAGTAACTTCGTTGTAATATAGCAAAACGGACGTGGCCGTTTCACCAAGTACCGATTCCAGCTTTAAACTAAGATCTTATCAAAGACATGATACATGAGGTTGGTGTTCTTCTCCAGGTCTACGTAGACTATTGCAGGTTGAGTAGAGCCGATGGACATAGAGAGCCGATGGACATAGAGAGCCGATGGACTGATTCTATCCGGCTGCACCAACACCTCTCATTAAGATTACATAACACTACCATGGCAACAGACTGCACCACAGGCTGGATCACCTTGCATTGAATCACATGACAACCCACCCAGAGGGACTAGTTTCTCTCAATTAATCAACCCGGACAACTGCCTTGTCCAATGTATGTATACAAGAAATAAACTATTCTATGAAAGGACAATATCTTTTCACAGGGTATGCTAGGTTTGACGTAAAACAGGACCACCTAAGCAGCACTGTGACTAACACCTCTGTTGTCAGTTCTGCGTGTGAAATGAACAGCCACACAGCGAGCAGTGGAGCTCCAGACAGACTGGTGCTGCCTGCGACCATAGAATTACAGAATCTCATTCTGAACCTCTGTCGGTTTTATGACACCGGCCACTCTAGTATTTTATATCTCTATTACGTGCGACCCTCACCTTCCTCGTTGAGGAACAGTTTGTTGAAGCGCAGGCCGCTGGGCTCTTTGCCGATGAAACGGTGCACATACTCTGTCCCGTGGTCGTGCACGGCGATGGCGTACTTCAGAGGCTTTACACACGACTGCAGGCAGAACGGGACTTTGGTGTCCCCCGCTGTGTGTCTAAAGAAGGGATAGAGAGAGAAGGGGATGGAGAGAGAGGAAGGGATGGAGAGAGGGGATGAGTGGGGAGAGAACCAGGAGATAAAGGCAATAAGCAAAGGCAAATTTGAACAATATGAATGAATGTCTCGTTATGTAGGGTAACTAATTAGCTACTTTACAGTGTGTGACATTGTCACAATGCTGCTGTAAGCAGTTTGACAGGAACACTATACGTCAGTACAGTTAACTGTAGAAATACAAATGTAGGCTACTACATGTTTACTGCATGTTAAACATGACTATAGCTACTGTACCTTTGTCCATCCACAGTGCATATGGACACGGCCCAGAGGTCCGGGCTGAACCTTGCCAGCTGGGGAATGTAGTCAGCCACCTACACAACAAAACAGAAGGCAACATATCAACCCTTACCATTCCCCATGGGCATTTAATCAGGAAAGGATCATCACCATGCCGTCTCACTGACCCCGGGGCCTCTCCCTCACCCACCTGTCCCCCTCCCAGGTTTTTGGCATTCTCATAGAGCGCGTCGATTTCGGAGGCGAAGGACACAAAGTCGGGGATAACAAACTTCTTCCTGAAGGCCTGGGTGAGCAGCACGATGTTGCTCTGGACACACCTGGGATGAGAAAAGGTGACAGTGGTCTTTATGTTAGGTACCAGAGTCTCCTTATGACTAGTGTAACACATGGAGTCCTGTGTGCTTCAGTTGGTAGAGCATGGCACTTGCAACGCCAGGGTCACGGGTTCAATACCATCCATAAGAAACTCGATGCATGCAAGTCGCTTTGGATCAAAGCGTCTGCTAAATGGAATATATTACTACATTGTTATTGTACACATGATACAGGGAATAGATAACTGTGAGGAATTAGCTCATAGATTTGCATAAGATGTTATATGAAATCAGATATCTATTTACCCTGTCCTATCCCTGCTACTGTATAAAATCAGATATCTATTTACCCTGTCCCATCCCTGCTACTGTATGAAATCAGATATCTATTTACCCTGTCCTATCCCTGCTACTGTATGAAATCAGATATCTATTTACCCTGTCCTATCCCTGCTACTGTATGAAATCAGATATCTATTTACCCTGTCCTATCCCTGCTACTGTATGAAATCAGATATCTATTTACCCTGTCCTATCCCTGCTACTGTATGAAATCAGATATCTATTTACCCTGTCCTGTCCCTGCTACTGTATAAAATCAGATATTTACCCTGTCCTATCCCTGCTACTGTATAAAATCAGATATCTATTTACCCTGTCCTATCCCTGCTACTGTATAAAATCAGATATCTATTTACCCTGTCCTATCCCTGCTACTGTATAAAATCAGATATCTATTTACCCTGTCCTATCCCTGCTACTGTATAAAATCAGATATCTATTTACCCTGTCCTGTCCCTGCTACTGTATAAAATCAGATATCTATTTACCCTGTCCTATCCCTGCTACTGTATGAAATCAGATATCTATTTACCCTGTCCTATCCCTGCTACTGTATGAAATCAGATATCTATTTACCCTGTCCTATCCCTGCTACTGTATGAAATCAGATATCTATTTACCCTGTCCTATCCCTGCTACTGTATAAAATCAGATATCTATTTACCCTGTCCTATCCCTGCTACTGTATAAAATCAGATATCTATTTACCCTGTCCTATCCCTGCTACTGTATAAAAGCAGATATCTATTTACCCTGTCCTATCCCTGCTACTGTATAAAATCAGATATCTATTTACCCTGTCCTATCCCTGCTACTGTATGAAATCAGATATCTATTTACCCTGTCCTATCCCTGCTACTGTATAAAATCAGATATCTATTTACCCTGTCCTATCCCTGCTACTGTATAAAATCAGATATCTATTTACCCTGTCCTATCCCTGCTACTGTATAAAATCAGATATCTATTTACCCTGTCCTATCCCTGCTACTGTATGAAATCAGATATCTATTTACCCTGTCCTATCCCTGCTACTGTATAAAATCAGATATCTATTTACCCTGTCCTATCCCTGCTACTGTATGCGCCCACTGGTGTGTTTACAGTATAGGCTTCTCTTGCCTATAAATAGTTGCCTCCCAGATGGCTTCCAGTCAAAGCTAGTGCAGCTCATCCTAGCATGTTTGTGTAGCTCCTAGTGTGTTGTCTTGTGATCTGTATCCTGCAGGGTGGCTTGCCTACAGAGGGGTTTCTCAAGCGGTCACTGGGCTACGTGTGCTATGTCACATGGTATGTCCTTGGGTTGTAAACAGGAACAATCTTTTTAAAGCAAATATCAGCTGATCTGGAAAGGACAGTTCTTGTGATCGTAGAGATGAGTCTCTTGACAAAAATCGGCATTTACTATTTTTGTAAAAAGGATATGTTCAAATGAATGGGATTGATATGACCTTGACAATCTGAAAGGACTAGTCTATAACGTGCTTCCTTATAAAAGCCTGAAATATTATGAATAATTAATTACTTGAAATGCATTGAGCAAATACTTCTAAGGAACCTGAATAAGTTATGGCCTACATGAACTGTGTTCAAATAAAGGAGGCACAAAAATGACTAAATGATGACCGGTGCTTGACATATCAAATGACCACTAAAGTCTTCTATTCTAGGTCTAGTGTCTAGAGTGTTTTGGAACTAGAACTAACTTGTTATAGAACCCAGCTCTAGTGTCTTACTTCTTGAAGAAGTCTTGATAAACAGTACTTATAGCTTCTGTTCTACATCCCAGCTCTAGTGTCTTACTTCTTGAAGAAGTCTTGATAAACAGTACTTCTAGCATCTGTTCTACATCCCAGTTCGAGACTGTCTTACTTCTTGAAGAGGTGTCGGTCCAGGTTTCCGTCTGACGTGGTCTTCATGATGACTTTCAGGTTCTCCATACACTCCTTCAGCCGGGGGTCTCCGGTCCGAAGCCCTGTGGCTTTCAGCGCCTGCAGAAAGCATGGCTCTTGTCAGGGGGCTGACGAGTATCATGTTTATTACATGTTCACAAACACGTTTATTATGTTTGTCATGCTTATAACAAGGTTATAACTTGGCAATTGAATGGTATAGTACGCTATATTTCTAGAGGGATCCAATGTAAAGTGTCAAGACTAATAAGGCCTATTGAATAAACTGCTCTTCCGTGCCAGATAGAGGGAGATCAACATTTCACCATAGAAATATAATTAATTCCAATCTAACAAGAATCTAATTCTATAAATGTCACCCCAAGCAAGGGGCCATACATGAGTGAGCTATTGCTTCCTGGTACAGCCAGAGTAGTAACAAGCCTTATATTCAGATATACAGTATAAGGCTGTGGCAGTAATCATGACACAGCAGGCACCATTGCTATACTACCATCCAGCTGGCCCAACCATGTGGCTGCCTGGTTGGCTCTTGCCTGACACTCACTGTGGTGAATTTGTGAGCCGGGATTTTTTCAGCGCCCCCGGCAATGGTGTAGAAGAGCAAATCCTCCAGACTGGGCAGGATGCCTGCCTTCCTTCTCCTGGGACACACACAGACACACACAGTAAGGAGCAGCCAGGGTTCTCTAAAGGCAATGGGGAACTGCAGCAGGGGGCCGGGATTAACTAGCTATAATACTGTAGAGGAGAGGTGGCGAGTATTTCACGTTACAGCCCCAGCTTTAAGGAAAGGGTTTGCACACTGCTTCCAAAACACCAGTCAGATAGTTCAAGGAGAGTTTGGAGAATTTGTATAGACAATATCTTGTTGGCATGGCTCTTCAATCAGTTTTATGTCCATTTAAATACTTGCATATCAGTTACAAATTATAGCGTCAAGTTTTAACTAATGCCGGGGGCTTGAAGTGAGTCATTGGCCTATTTAGACTGGTATTATGCATAGCAGCTCCAAATCCGTTCCACTCACTATGGGAGAGGAGAGTTAGTACAGTAATGTTAGAGGTAGATAGATGGGAGGAATACTGTAGTTAGGCCTAAACGAGGAGTATGTATTACATCATGATTCACCATACACCAAATAGGATCTGAGGGAGGAGGGTGGGAGCTCAGGCTATGTCAGTCCCACAATGCATCATGGGACAGACAGGGAATAGAGCTATAGTAACCCAGCTCCGTAGCCTGCCCTAGCGATTAAGAAGACATCACAATGTTTAAAAACTGATTGATGAGGGGATTTGACCCTCTACCTCTTCTGCTACCCAGGAATGACTCAGACTCCGGACACTGCGTATCTTTCAGTTTGTTGTTGTTTAATAGGATCTCTTCCAGTTTGGAGGTTGTTTAAGCCGTATCCGTTTGTTTTGAGACCTACTCTTGAATGATTATGATCATTTATCATTTCCATGTCAAATGTTTTGATAAGGCCTATTTGATTGTGATCATTGGTCCATTTCTGGAGTCATTTCTGGATTGCTGATGCCTTCCGGAGAGGAACGCAAGAAAAAAACAGTCGGTGGGACGGCTGGGGAAGTTAAGCGCAGTCGCTTGTAGAGGCTGAGGACATTTGGAGGTAGAGAATTGAAGAGAGAGCACTCAGCAGCAGCAAGGCTTAGCCTGGAAACACCACAGTACATCTACACGAGAACTAATATATAAATTGAGACATATACTTACACACCAAGGCAAAGCAAGCGGATCAAACGAAAAAAGGAGAGAAAATATGCAGAGTAAGTGAGTGGCATTAGAACAAACTCTGTGACATAGATCATCATCATCATCATCAAGCAGATAGACCTACTGACAAGACACACAGATTCATGGATTAACAAACACATTCAATATTTAGGACGCATCCAACACTCCACAACAACAGTGAAAACCATGGCATGGCAGAACCTGAAGAAAAATCATTACTCCCTTCCACCAAAGCACACTGTAAAACAAAACATCACCCTCTCTGCTTTGTGTCTCCAAGCCCTTGCCCTCACCCCAGGATAATAGGAAGTCCAAACAGACAGGCTATTAGCAGGTGTGAAGCATCTGGACTGGTGCTGATGATGCTCCGGTAATTAATTCATTCTCACCCAGCCTTAGCTGGCCTTCCTCCCTCCCTCCCCTCTCTTCCCCTTCCACTGCCTCGATCTGTATCTCCATGCAGCTTCGTGAGGTCAACTGTGTGCAGCACGTAGAGTGCCTCATCAGAAGGCCTGCACGGATCCCGCCACATAGCCTAGCCCTCGGCCTCCAACAGCACACTGCCTGCCCCACTTTTGGGTCTCTCCTGCAAAGAGAGCTTGGTATCCCTGGCCAGAAACTAGAGGCCAGAAACTAATGGCCGAGGGCTAGGCTGTGTCACTGATCCTCATTAATACTTGGGGAAATCTGCCAAGCCTAGCCTACAGTCAGTGTGTCACATCTACTGTGCTATTTATACACTGGAGTTCAAGGCAGCGTGACTACTTCAACTGTGACCAAATTAAATGAACAATCTATGCAAAATATAATTCTTTAATTAATGTGTGACAGTAATAACATGGTCATAGGCCTAAATGCTTGCAACTTCAAGGCAGAGCTCTGATGAATACGTTTGCGCCCGACACAAACATTAACCGACTTGATGGGAGTCATTTTGGCTACCATTTGTATTCGATCCAATTCATCAGCCTGGTTTCACTACCTCCAACATGTCACTGGTAAATTGGCCCGAAGTGCATTGATCATCGTCTGTTGACAGGAGGGAAACGCAAAAATCAATCTGAGTCAGGGCAGAGTCTGAAGGACTCCATCTCTATTCACTCACAATATGCTGCAGCTGCACACGCTAACACAATGCAACCCAGGGAAAACCTTTAAAGTGACCAGACTGTGCATGGGTAATTCTGCTCTAGGCACAAAGCTATAGGTCTACCTAGGCTACCTTCCAGCAGAGGACCCATTTGGACTGACCAGGCCTAATGGTTTGTGTATCTGCGATTAAACCTACCCTGACGGAGGATGTTGTTGTTGTCATTCATGTACTACAGCTGGTTTGACAACAGCTAAAGCAAATTGGCTATGGATAAAACAAGGGTGCCTGCTAAGCTGTGGGCAATGAGGCATATCATTACCAGTAGATGCATTTGTTGTCTGTGAAAAAGCAAACTGACTGGATGTGACAGAGAGAGACTATTCCTGGTCGACTCTACACCTGTCTGCAGTAAAATGCATGAGTGAACTCAGGAGTTCCTGGCCCCATTATCGTGTGACTATTTTGTTTTTCTCAGAAGAGGGACCTGTAACCCTCTGTGGGAGAATGAATCAAAATGAGCCATCAAATGTTATGTATGATTAAAAACTGGGCCTAGAGAGAACTCTCTTATCTTGTTCCCGTCTGGGGCTGCTGTATTACAGTTCGCTGTACCAGCTCTCCCAGGGTCAAAGAGTTATTGGTGACTATGACATGATGCTCAAATTAAAGCCACCAACAGGGGCAATAGTACGTCCACGTGTGACAGCTGCACAAGGGGATGGGCAGGATTTGGTAACAGGGAATTGTTATGTTTTTTGCAGTGAGAAATTATGCAATAAACGGGCATTAGCCCAATCAGACTAGTTGGTATGGCCTAATGATTTCACATCTAAATTGGGTGTAAGATCCCTCCATTCCTAAGATCCCACCAAGCATATTAAAGCTAGGCCTTAATGCTAGGAAACGGATCCGTGGTCAAAGAGATAGTGATCAGGATAATACACTGTAGCCTATGTAAAGCCACACCCATTATAATTCCAAAATGGTAGCCCCCTAGATGACATCCATCCCCATTCCCAAATCCCCACTGACTGTCACACTAGATCCAAAATGCCATTCTACCCATTCTGATGCAGCAAGCACCACTCTGCCCAGTCTGCAGTGCCAGATCTGAGACTGTCTCCATGGTAATAGACTTCCAGGATTCTAAAGTGTCTGACTCCTGCAAGATTGGCTGAGAGGAGATTAGATCAAATGATTTGCTCATAATGGACATTCAATAGCCTACCCTTTACCAAGGTCTTTCTAAATAGCAAAGTGGTCCCTGCCACCACGGACAGCACTAATATTGGACAGTTGCCTTTGGCAGAGGAGGGAGGTAAACAAATAGCCTACCTTATCAGCTGGCCTAACACGACGAGAACAAACACTCACTATCTGATAAGATAATCATGATATGCCAACTCAAATGGAGACTTCCAATGTAGAGATGTGTCCGGGAAACATACAAGTTGTTGAAACACCCAACAAATTGTTATTATCATGCCACTATTACCATGCTATATAGAAAGTATAGAATGAGAGAGGCTGTTCAGTATTGAAGTAGAATGATACTCATAACAGAGAGAACAGATGGAGAGCTTTCTCTAGAGCAAACAATACAAACACAGCTTGATGACCGACCTCTAGGTGTCATTGATGAAAAAAATGAAAACCCCTTTCTGATATAGGCTAAGGCCTGAAGGAGCGTACCTGGCTATACAATTATTCCTGCCAGATATAGACTGTTCTATAGTCATGTTATTACAGGCTATTACTGTTATAATAATATTATAACAGTGCCATTTCATAGACATGATCATTTCGTATCATCCCAAATGCATAACCTTCTAAATGAAATGACTAAATGAACGTAGATCTAGGCCCATAAAGGGAGCTTGTGTGACATTCACCAACAGTTCCCTGGAAGAAGCTTTTCTGCTTGATGTATTTGATGAGGTGCGAGGCCTATGCATGCATCCTCCGAGCTGTATCAACACCAAAAGCAAAGACGCTGTATGAGGCCAGGACAGGTGTGCGGGACTGATGTAATATGGGTCTCTGGACTCTTCAGAACTGAAACTGTCAGGACACACAGGCCAGGTTAACAACATCTCGAGACAAATGAGGTCCGCATAATTTATTGAAGTTCATGAGAAATCAATCTAGCTTGCTAGACTCAGTCCATGGGATTATTCTGGATAGAACGTTAAGAACCCCCCCCCCCCCTCCCTCCGTAAATATAATTTAATAGCTTTATCAGCTGTACCGGCTAGCTAACGGTACTCACTTCTCGGCAGCTGCCTCTTTGGTGGCAGTTTCATTGCTGGTGGCGGTGACATGTTTGGTGTCCGTTGGCGGTGGCACCGAACCGTCATCGCTCTTGGTGGAGAGGTTCCGAGTTCCGTGGGCGGTAGTGTATGGCGTAGCTCTCCATCCAACCGCATGCTGGAGACACTTTACTTTGGTCACGGATCTGACATCTGCACAGGCGGTGCTAAAGCAATACGCGACTGATGGTGATGTCATTCTGGCGATACCTGTCAAAGGGCGCTTCAGGTTAGATTGAAACAACTCCTTAAGCACTACCGAAGACCGGAAATGTAACATGTCAATCCTATCAAGCTAAATAGTGGAGGCTGTTTATAACTCAGCTAGCTAGATATTGAATAAATATGAAGCAATATCTCCCTAATGCGTTGGGTCTTAGTCGTGATGAACGGTTCAGTCAGTGAGTCACGATTCTCAAATGTGTTCTTGTGGACAAAACCTCTCATTCACGCCCAACTCGACTCCCATTGGCTCCTGCTAGCGCGTAAATCATCCTCCGATTGGCTGGTCTTGTTGGCTGTCATTCATGCTAATTTCCAGTGCATCATGGCGTCAAATGTACCGGGTGAATGTGACAAAAGATTATGAATATACATGTCCCTCCGCCGCCCTAACAATGGGAGTCGTTGTCCACAAATCGGCATGGCGGGCTGTCTAGCTCCCGCCTAACCAGATTTTCCGGAGAGTTGGTCCCCCTCTTCCTCTATGATGTGACTGACATTAGTGCTGATCAATTTGTGCTTTTTGATGTCGCCTTGGTTTTGATTCGATAAAAAACATTTTACATTAAATGCATTATGAAATAATGACATTGCAATGATTAGAGCTTTTAAATTGAAATTCCAAAGTAAAAAAATTCAACTTTCAAAACATTGAAAATATTCCATTGTCTCTGTCAGGTCCACATACAAAAATAGGAAATTACTTTGAAGATTCTCTGAAGCAGGACGTTCAAGGGAAAATGCAAAGTTTCAAAACACTTATAGAAACTAACCATCATCTAGTCATAACCTATCTTGAGGAGGAACAAAAACAGAGCAGAGTCGTCAGTGAAGGGAATTTGTGCTTATCTGAAAGATGTTGTGGAGGACATGAAGAAGTCTCCCACAGGGGAACTACGATTTTTGATTGAACAGTCACAAAAGGACACCTCTAATGAGATGGAAAAAGCACAGAAGGCCACAGACCTTCAACTGGAGGAGCTGGACCAAGAGGTAATGCAGTGCTTTCCCTTCTGGACAAATCCTCTGTACCTCCCTCAGGGTTTACCTCTGCCTCAGGCTCTGCCATTGAGGGAATAGGAACAGGTAGCACCACAAAAACCCCTCTGAAGATACTGTTAAACAACAGAACTCCCGTTTCCCCAAGACCCCTTGCCACGGTCATGCCTCCTCTAGAGAGCTCCCTCCCTATTAAACTACCTTTCCCCCACTTTTGGCAACCCAGGAGATGTTGATTGGCTGTTTTTCCTATCTAAGAGTAATGATTTCCTTTCTCTGGCCCATTATAGACTTGGGAGGTTCTTGCCACCCTCCGCAGTGTTCTCCATGGTATAGTAAGAGAATGGAGGGAGATCTCCCAGGTTGACATGTTCACGGGCTGAGTTAAAAAATATATATTCCTCTCAGAGGACTATGAGGATTAACTGGCGGAAAGGTTTCGTAACAGAGTCCAGGGTGAAGCGGAGCCAATACGGGACTTTGCCTTCTCCTATCGAGTTCTATGTAGGAGATGGAAGGCTGACATTACTGAGCATGAGATGGTCAAACTCATTCTTAAAAACATGGCTCCCCGCCTTGCCAGTCAACTTCGGGAACGTGTTCAGAATCTGGATGATCTGGTGTGTCTTTGGACTCAGTTTGAGAATGACTGGAAGCACCACCTCCAAACCCTGTTCCCTCATCCCGGTATCCCAACAACTCTCCTGGGGCTAAACTGTCTCAGCCGTTTGTGCCCAAGAACCAAGACAAAAGTCCAGTGATGTGCTGGAGGTGTAAAGTCCAACATCCTCCAGGTTTTTGCCCCGTCTATGGCCAGCGTCAGGATTCAAAAAAAGGTCAGAAAGGACAGAAGACCGACAGTCTAGAAAGGCGTGGTGGCTTGCATACAATTGGGTCGGCTGGAGCCCGGCTTCAGACAGCTCAACTAGCTGTCTTATTCCTATTCCGCAACAACTGTTGGTTCCTCTGACTGTTAGGAACTGGAGAGGGAAGGCCATAATCGACAGAGTAGCAACTTACATCCTGATGCAGGAGCGCTGTGGCAAAACATGGCATTACCTCATGAGGAGCTTCAAACCAGGGAGGAAGGCCCATTGTACTTGGCCAATGGAGAATCTACCACTCCCTTGGCCTGGATTGATATGAAAATAAATCTGCATGATGAGATTATTAACCTTACTGCGGCTATTCTTGCAGATCTGAGCCTTGCATTTGCTGTAGCCCTTGGTCTGGACTTCATATTATTCAGTGGACTGACCATCTCAATATCTGAACCATCCTATCGCCTGCGCTCTGACAATTCCTGGCCACATCCATTTCACTCTGAAAATGCACTGAGTTCAGGCTGGAGCCTGCTACACTATCCAGAGTCCCGGCTAGGTCAAGACAAAGGCGAAGAGAATGACAAAGACAGAGAAAATACAAAGAAAAGACAAAACCAAGTTCCAACAGTGAAGCCAGAGAACCCGGCTATTACACTGATTACGGCCGTACCCCCCCACCCCCCTATTCGAGAGCAAAAACAAACCTGATGCTGATTTCTACATCAAACAAGCAGTGGAAAAGGCATGTCTGTCAGATGATGAGAGGTGGCAGCTATCCCAGATGTTGGCGTTGAACGGTGAGGTCTGTACTCTTACATTCAGCCGTACAACAGTCTTCAAACACAAAATGTATACCCGGCATGAAGTCCCCATTAAGCAGCATCCCAACAGGTTGTCCACTGCCAAACTGGTGATTCTCAATGAATACCTCGAGAACATGTTGGCTAATGGAGTTGTGGAACCTTCCTTTTCCGGATGGGCTTCCCCGGTTGTCCTGATTCCAAAGAAAGATGGTGGATATCGATTCTGTGTAGATTACAGGAAGCCGAATGCCATAACAGAAAGCGATGCCTACCCTCTACCAAACATCAATGACATACTGGAATCTCTGTCAGGAGCAACAATCTTCAGTAATCTGGATCTGAACAGCGGATATTGGCAGGTGGCAATGGATCCCGCCAGTCAGGACAAGACTGCCTTCGTCACCCCTGCTGGTTTGTACTCCTTTAAAGTAATGCCTGTTGGTTTGAAGAATGCTCCAGCAACCTTCCAAAGACTGATGGAGACTGTCCTGGGAGATCTGAGGGGAAAATGTTTTGTGTATCTGGATGGCATCATGATCTACTCCTCTGTCACTGATAATCTGCAAGACATACAATCAGTCTGCAATAGACTAAAGGATGCAGGCTTGACCCTGAACTCGAAGAAATTTAATTTCTGCTTACCGGAGCTCAAGTTCCTTGGTCATGTGGTTAATGCAAAAGGTATCAATGCAGATCCAGCAAAAGTTGCAGGAGTTCCCAATTCCCACATCCCAGATGTGCCTGACTTTTCAAAGGTTGCCGAACCACTCAACCACCTTAAGGGGTGAAGTTCCAATGGACTCCTGCATGCCAGAGCGCAGTTGAAGCACTCATCACTCCTCCAGTGCTTGGAAACCTAACCTGAATTCTAATTTCATAGTGTACACGGATGCAAGTCAAACAGGACTCGGAGCAGTCTTGGCTCAACAAACAGGACCTGGAACAGAAGAAGTTCTTGCCTATGCAAGTCACACCCTTAATTCCGCCGAGAGGTATTATTCAACGACTGAATGGGAGTGCCTCGCTGTGGTCTGGGTTTTGGAGAAATGGAGCTACTACATGGAGGCAAAGGTCTTCACCGTTGTTACAGACCACGCTGCTCTGTAGTGGGTTCTGGCATCAGGCAAGACCAGCAGCCGTCTTATTGCTGGTCTATCAGACTTCGACGTCATCATTGAGTATCGCAAAGGAAAACTGAATGTTGTACCGGATGCCCATTCTCGGATTACAGACACCGCCAACGTCTGTCCTCCATTGTGCAGCACTTACACTACCGCTAAGTGTATGGATGATTCTTTCCCTCTGGATGAGAGTTTGTGGAGAGCACAGCAGAATAATGCCGCCATCATTGCGATCCACAAGAGTCATAATTCAGGATAAAGTGTATCGAAAAACTCCAAGAGATTGAAACCACAGCCCCCATTACCACGTCTTC
This sequence comes from Salvelinus alpinus, assembly GCF_045679555.1. Classification (NCBI taxonomy): domain Eukaryota; kingdom Metazoa; phylum Chordata; class Actinopteri; order Salmoniformes; family Salmonidae; genus Salvelinus; species Salvelinus alpinus. The sequence goes on from NC_092123.1 coordinate 8,084,030, forward strand.
ATCCCCTCTACATTGACTGATTAGATGATCCAAGCTTATCATGACTGGCCATCTTGGAGTCTTCAAGACCTACCAAAGATTAGAGGTGGTGGTGTACAGCAGTGTGAAGTCTGCCAGAAATACAAATCAGACATTGACCTGCCGGGAAACTGCAGCAGACCATGGTGAACCATCCCAATGGGGCCTTTTCCTCCCAGCCGGGGGACCCAGGATGAATTTGTATTGGTGTTAGTGGACTACTACACACATTGGGTGGAGTTGTTTCCCCTCCGCAAAGCCACTGCATCCACCATTGCTCTAATTCTGCGAAGGGAGGTCTTTACCAGATTCCAAATTCCAAACAAAATTCTCTCTGACTGAGGTCTGCAGTTCATATCAGGAATCTACAAAGAGCTCTGTACCTACTGGGGTGTAGTTGCCAAGCTGACCACAGCCTACTGTCGTGTCTTTGACTATGCCAGATTAATTGCTATGACATGCTATTCTATAAAATAATTTCTCCGTAATTAATATTACCTGATTGAACTAATCATGTAAATATGAATTAACTAGAGAGGGACACCACGAAAGAATATTTATAGAGCTGTTATCTTTCGAATAAACTCTTGAAGATTTTGTAAGATTTTACATCCATAACAGTCACATTAATTGTCATTTTATTCAGTCTCATCTGAAAGTTGTAAGTCCTTGATTATCTGCAAGAATCCTGGCTAACAAGTTGAATCAGCAATACAAAATTGGGTTTAATTATTTATTTACTAAATACCTAACTAATCACACAGAAACACACATACACAATTAAATCCTAAGTTGATCACAAATTACGTCATACAGAAAAACGTCCCTAGCGGGCGGAATAGATATGACAGCTTGTTACACAAAGAAAAGGGGCGGGATTTTAGTGAAAGAGCGGGAGACTGGAACATAGGCGAGCTGTGCTATCGTAAATACAGTATCTTATGCATTCTAAATTACCGCCCATTTGAAAAGGAATGCAATAAATATTTACTCTGAGCTGCGCTTCAGTAGGTTGGTGGTAGATGGACCGTGTCGCCAACCCGAGTCCTCTGTCCTTTGAAGAATGTCTCTGGTAGTCACGGGATACGTTGTGTGTAGTAGACGGGATACTTGGACTGTCCTTCCTAACCTGCGTTTAGCTGTTGCTAACTCAACGGCTAGGAGATATCACTTCTGTAGTGAATACGAGTTCAAAGTTCATACCATTCACAATCAAAGTCCATGCTGATGTTGGCTTCATCTATAGTTATTATCTGAACCATTCTGACACCGGATCGTCATCCTAGCGTACCCGGAACAGGAAGTTATATTCTTGTCAATGGCTTTTATAGTGGAGGGAGAGGGGTGTGTCTGAAAAGTTTATAACCCATGCCTCTTCACAGGGGCGGGCCACTGTGAGCAGAGGAAAACTTATGAAAGTCCAGATCTCTCATTTGGAAGCTAAAATTACATTTCCCCTCTTTACAAATAATTTCATATTCAAACATTTGAATTAAACAACAATTCCATGTGAATCTGATACCTCTGAGGTTTAGACTTTCCACAGTAGAGTTTGTCATTCTATCATTGATGAGAATGTGTCAGAGGGCAACCGAACTGACATAATATACCTTAAGTACCACCGCATATGTTCAGTTGGTCGGATTACCAGAATATAGTTCATTTCCCCCCAACTTCTGATGTTACCCAGAATCTCTATGTTAACCCATGGGTTTCCTTATGTCACATCAGTTATAGTAGGGAGAGAGAAAAAGGGGGAAAGAGGTATTTATGACTGTCATAAACCTACCCCCACTGCCAACGTCATGACACTACCATCCTTAGACCAACCTGACCGAGAGGGTAAACCGCATCCTGAAGGGGATGATTTCTTCGTGGGGGATCAGCAGCTTCTGAGTTTCACTTTGCACTGAACTCTGGGGTCCAGGTGACTGTAGTGGGAAGACCACTAAAAGGTCAACCCCTGTGTTTTTTGGGCACCTCCCTGGAAGGGGAGGCCCCCTACCTCATTAATGGACATCTTTGGATATGGCGGCTATTGTATTGCAAAATATAATATCAATGGTTACAGGCCGGAAGGGCTCATTCCACTAGGCTACCTCTTTGGCACTGTTCTAAGGAATTTCCTAATGGGAGATTTGCATTTTGGCATGTGGGACCACCCCTTGGGCAGTTGCAGTGACCTTTTCACTGCCACACCGGCAGTCATGAGTCATGTCGGCAGTAAAATTCCATGTGACTTTTGAGTCACGGTAATCTCCTCTTATGCACTCTGGACATGCTTTGGTAGTACCCAACTTGCTAACAATCATCAGGTCCTAATAGCCTGGTACACAGGGCTCTATTGTCCCTCTAACCACTGACATCAATGCAATCGAAAATGACTTCAAACACTTATCAAAACAGTATCATGCTTTTAAAACTCACCTCACTGTGATGATCCATTTGAAGAAAGGAGTTCAACAGCAGGTTGAAACTGAGTGTGAAACATGGTCGTTGTGGATGTTGTTTCCAAGCCTAACAACGAAATGGACAGCACTTTCTAAGGTGATGATTCATTGAAAACACCAATAAGCACATTAGATCTTATGTTTTATGCATACTCATAGGCTTATGAGCCCAAGTCCAGAATGTCTATCCACGAGTCTGGGAGAGAACGTATAGCCCTAGGGGATGCTTTTGGTTCATTGATTGTGCAAGGGCGGCTTACAGGTAGCCTACAATTACAGCGAATTTGATTTTGAATAGCGTAGTAATAGGGCATTTTTTATATTTCCATAATAATTTTTGGGGGGTGACATTACCTTTAGCTATACAGAATATCTCACCACTGTGCGTTTCCATCTCCTCCTCGCTCTCCTTAATTCCTTTTTTGAGTGTGCAGAGGGGCTGTCAATTTGTTCCAGAACAGATTGGTTCTTGGTTCCCCATATTAAGCACTAGGTAGCTGCAGGAACAGGGTTGGAGCCCATGGCATACAGTTTGGGCAGAATATCACCCGTGTCGCAGCGAGAGCATGTTCCTCAAACAGCAGTCGATGCGTGGCGTGAAAGTGTTTTTAAATTAAATTTCCCTGCTTCTCATATTCATTAAGCACATCTACCCTATAAAACCAAAGTAGGCTACCGGGCATCATTGAAAAACGGGCTGGCGGCAAAGCATGCAGCCTCCATTCGCTATTAGAGTGCATGTGGATGACATATATTAATGGGCCATTGTAAATAAAAAAAAATTAAGATTCAATTGAGAATAGTCTGACGGGTGAAAATATGATCACTTGATGAGAGAACAGCTGTGTAGCCTGAAGCAAGGAACAGCGCACAAGCATCCTCAAATCATCACTAGTTGCATCATATATGTTTCGATTTATACGACATTAAGGTTCGTATCTTTGACAACTAAAGTTGCCAAATAACTATACATCTAGGATATAGGACCCTGTTTCAAGTGATCACTTTTACGCTCAACAAAGTCACTTCATATGCACTCGCGCCGGAATGGGAAAAATATCCTTTATTTTATTCAGCTAAGTTCAATTATATTATTCTTATTACAAAATCCAATAATATAAAAATAATGCCATGGGACTTAGTGCATTCGGAAAGTATTCAGACCCCTTGACTTTTTCAACATTTTGTTACGTTACAGCCTTTTTGATAAAGTACAACTGGAATTGATATATAAATGCCAGGAATATTTACATTTTGAAGAATCTTATAAAATGGGATAAAGTTATGTATAGTAACCCTAGGTGTAAAATAGTAAATAATGGCTACTTCTCAGAAAGTTTTAAACTGTCAAGAGGAGTAAAACAAGGTTGTCCAATATCGGCAAAAATAAAAATACAACTTTCACATTACTGTGTAGTTTACCAATAAAATGGTCTGACGGTGATGTGGACATACTCGGTATACATATGCCGAAAGAAAGAAATTCTCACTACAATACATTTTTAATTGAAAGATAGATAAGATCTTGCTACCATGAAAAGTAAAATAGCCTTCTATTTGTGGGGGGGGGGGGGGAAATCAGATTAACTATTGTCATATCGCAGTTTACCTATTTGCTTATGGTCTTGCCTACACCTAACAACCTTTTTTTATTTATTACATGAGAAAAAAATATATACAATTTGATTTGGAATGGCAAGGCAGACAAAATTAAAAACGGGCCTATTTAAATAATGAATATGAATTTGGAGGGCAGAAATAATAAAACAGACCTCTCACTAAATGCGTCAGGTATACTTAAATCTGAATGGTTTTTCTAGCAGATTAGCAAAAATGTCTCACCCCATGTTCAAGAATGGCATTTTTCCTTTTATTCAAATAAGATCAAATGATACAATAAATAGTGGTTAAACTCAAATACTTCTTATTTTTTTCTCAATCAGTGTAAGGAACTTGTGCAAAGCTGTCATCAAGGCAAAAGGTGGCTATATTGAAATCTCAAATATATTTGTATATGTTTAACACTTTTTTGGTTACTACATGATTCCATATGAGGTATTTCATAGTTTGATGTCTTCACTATTATTCTACAATGTAGAAAATAGTAAAAATAAATAAAAACCCTGGAATGAGTAGGTGTGTCCAAACTTTGACTGGTACTGTATATATTTGTATGTATATACAGTTGATGTCGGAAGTTTACATACACTTAGGTTGGAGTTATTAGAGCTCGTTTTTCAACGACTCCACAAATTTCTTGTTAACAAACTATAGTTTTGGCAAGTCGGTTAGGACATCTACTTTGTGCATGACACAAGTAATTTTCCAACAATTGTTTACAGACAGATTATTTCACTTATAATTCACTGTTTCACAATTCCAGTGTGTCAGAAGTTAACATACACTAAATTGACAGCCTTTTAAACAGCTTGGGAAATTCCCGAAAATGATGTAATGGCTTTAGAAGCTCCTGATAGGCTAATTGACATCATTTGAGTCAATTGGAGGTGTACCTGTGGATGCATTTCAAGGTCTACCATCAAACTCAGTGCCTCTTTGCTTGACATCATGGGGAAATCAAAATAAATCAGCCAAGACCTCAGAAAAAAAAATTGTAGACCTTCACAAGTCTGGTTCATCCTTGGGAGCAATTTCCAAACGCCTGAAGGTACCACGTTCATCTGTACAAACAATAGTACCCAAGTATAAACACCATGAGACCAAGCAGCCGTCATACCACTCAGGAAGGAGACGCGTTCTGTCTCCTAGAGATTAACCTACTTTGGTGCTAAAAGTGCAAATCAATCCCAGAACAACAGCAAAGGACCTTGTGAATATGCTGGAAGAAACAGGTACAAAGGTATCTATATCCACAGTAAAACGAATCCTATGTCGCCATAACCTGAAAGGCCACTCAGCAAGGAAGAAGCCACTGCTCCAAAACCGCCATAGAAAAGCCAGACTATGGTTTGCAACTGCACATGGGGACAAAGATAGTACAATTTTGGAGAAATGTGCTCTGGTCTGATGAAACAAAAATAGAACTGTTTGCCCATAACGACCATCGTTATGTTTGGAGGAAAAAGGGGGAGGCTTGCAAGCCGAAGAACATCATCCCAACCGTGAAGCACGGGGGTGGCAGCATCATGATGTGGGGGTGCTTTTCTGCAGGAGGGACTGGTGCACTTCACAAAATAGATGGCATCATGAGGCAAGAAAAGTATGTGGATATATTGAAGCAACATCTCAAGACATCAGTCAGGAAGTTAAAACTTGGTTGCAAATGAGTCTTCCAAATGGACAATGACCCCAAGCATACTTTAAAAGTTGTGGCAAAATGGCTTAAGGACAACGAAGTCAAGGTATTGGAGTGGCCATCACAAAGCCTTGACCTCAATCCTATAGAAAATCTGTGGGCAGAACTGAAAAAGTGTGTGCGAGCAAGGAGGCCTACAAACCTGACTCAGTTACACCAGCTCTGTCAGGAGGAATGGGCCAAAATTCACACAACTTATTGTGGGAAGCTTGTGGAAGGGTACCCCAAACATTTGACCCAAGTTAAACAATTTAAAGGCAATGCTACCAAATACTAATTGAGTGTATGTAAACTTCTGACCCACTGGGAATGTGATGAAAGAAATAAAAGCTGAAATAAATCATTCTCTCTACTATTATTCTGACATTTCACATTCTTGAAATAAAGTGGTGATCCTAACTGACCTAAGACAGGGAATTTTTACTAGGATTAAAATGTCAGGAATTGTGAAAAACGGATTTTAAATGTATTTGGCTAAGGTGTATGTAAACTTCCAACTTCAACTGTGAGTGTGTGTATGCATGTATGTATGTACAGTGGGGCAAAAAAGTATTTAGTCAGCCACCAATTGTGCAAGTTCTCCCACTTAAAAAGATGAGAGAGGCCTGTAATTTTCATCATAGGTACACTTCAACTATGACAGACAAAATGAGAAAAAAAAATCCAGAAAATCACATTGTAGGATTTTTTATGAATTTATTTGCAAATTATGGTGGAAAATAAGTATTTGGTCACCTACAAACAAGCAAGATATCTGGCTCTCACAGACCTGTAACTTCTTCTTTAAGAGGCTCCTCTGTCCTCCACTCGTTACCTGTATTAATGGCACCTGTTTGAACTTGTTATCAGTATAAAAGACACCTGTCCACAACCTCAAACAGTCACACTCCAAACTCCACTATGGCCAAGACCAAAGAGCTGTCAAAGGACACCAGAAACAAAATTGTAGACCTGCACCAGGCTGGGAAGACTGAATCTGCAATAGGTAAGCAGCTTGGTTTGAAGAAATCAACTGTGGGAGCAATTATTAGGAAATGGAAGACATACAAGACCACTGATAATCTCCCTCGATCTGGGGCTCCAAGCAAGATCTCACCCCGTGGGGTCAAAATGATCACAAGAACGGTGAGCAAAAATCCCAGAACCACACGGGGGGACCTAGTGAATGACCTGCAGAGAGCTGGGACCAAAGTAACAAAGCCTACCATCAGTAACACACTACGCCGCCAGGGACTCAAATTCTGCAGTGCCAGACGTGTCCCCCTGCTTAAGCCAGTACATGTCCAGGCCCGTCTGAAGTTTGGTAGAGAGCATTTGGATGATCCAGAAGAAGATTGGGAGAATGTCATATGGTCAGATGAAACCAAAATATAACTTTTTGGTAAAAACTAAACTCGTCGTGTTTGGAGGACAAAGAATGCTGAGTTGCATCCAAAGAACACCAAACCTACTGTGAAGCATGGGGGTGGAAACATCATGCTTTGGGGCTGTTTTTCTGCAAAGGGACCAGGACGACTGATCCGTGTAAAGGAAAGAATGAATGGGGCCATGTATCGTGAGATTTTGAGTGAAAACCTCCTTCCATCAGCAAGGGCATTGAAGATGAAACGTGGCTGGGTCTTTCAGCATGACAATGATTCCAAACACACCGCCCGGGCAACGAAGGAGTGGCTTCGTAAGAAGCATTTCAAGGTCCTGGAGTGGCCTAGCCAGTCTCCAGATCTCAACCCCATAGAAAATCTTTGGAGGGAGATGAAAGTCCGTGTTGCCCAGCAACAGCCCCAAAACATCACTGCTCTAGAGGAGATCTGCATGGAGGAATGGGCCAAAATACCAGCAACAGTGTGTGAAAACCTTGTGAAGACTTACAGAAAACGTTTGACCTCTGTCATTGCCAACAAAGGGTATATAACAAAGTATTGAGATAAACTTTTGTTATTGACCAAATACTTATTTTCCACCATAATTTGCAAATAAATTCATTAAAAATCCTACAATGTGATTTTCTGGATTTTTTTTTCTCATTTTGTCTGTCATAGTTGAAGTGTACCTATGATGAAAATTACAGGCCTCTCTCATCTTTTTAAGTGGGAGAACTTGCACAATTGGTGGCTGACTAAATACTTTTTTGCCCCACTGTATGTACACACATACTACCGTTTGAAAGTTTGGGGTCACTTAGACATTTCCTTATTTTCTTTCAAATTTTTTTTTTTTTGTCCATTAAAATAACATCAAATTGATCAGAAATACAGTGTAGACATTGTTAAGGTTGTAAATGACTATTGTAGCTGGAAACGGCTGATTTTTTATGGAATATCTAATAGGCGTACAGATTCCCATTATCAGCAACCATCACTTCTGTGTTCCAATGGCACATTGGGTTAGCTAATCCAAGTTTCAGTTCCCATTAGGAAGGATACCAGAGGGCATCCTACTGGGCACTTTTGATGTGGAGAGCTTGTACACTAACATCCCACAGGAGGCTTGCAGGCGCTACAACACTTCCTTCAGCAGAGAGACTCTACCCTTGCTCCATCCAATGATTGCGTCTTACAATTTACTAAACTGGTATTATCCCATAACTACTTTGTCTTTCAGTCAGACTTTTCCCTTCAAATTCAGGGTGTAGCCATGGGCTCCCCTTTCCCCCCCAACTATGCAAACCTGTATGTGGGACAAATTGAAGAAGCATTCCTTTATAAAACAGAGACACACCCCTTACTTTCTAAAATACTTCTATGGAAGAGATACATAGATGATGTCTTTGTGCTCTGGGAAGGAAGTCAGCAGGAACTAAATGAATTCCAAACTCTACTAAACGAGAGCTCTGAATACCTCAAATTCATCATGCAGACTGATGAGAGAAAAAAAAACTACCTGGACTTATGAATTATCAAAGAGAATGATGCATTACACAGACAGACTTATACACAAAGCCCACAGAGCGCAATACCTTGCTATGTGCCGATAGTATGCATCCCCTTCCCCTCAAGAATGGCCTACCATATGGCCAGTTATGCAGGGTTAAACGAATCTGTGTCCACCAGTCAGATTTTGACAATGCTAAAAATAAATTCAAAATGAGAGGCTCCAAGGACAAAACTCTTGATGCTGCAATGATGAAAATATCTCAAAAACCAAGAGCGAAATTACTAAAAACTCAACTGACGAAGAAAAACAACGCAACCGTCTTTTGCACTAAGTAAACCAAGGGTTAGGAGAAAATGAAAGCAATCTTGGAAAAGCACTGGCATATTCTGCAATCAGACAAAATGCAAATAAATAAATCACACATCTCTTCAAGGGACCCCCACTGGTGGTCTATAAGCGTGGTCGCAATATTGGAGATAGTTTGGTGAGATCTGACATGAACCCTGAGCCCACTCAGACACTCTTGACACCTATCCAAAATGTTAACTACAAAAATGTGGCTCATGCACACAGTGCAATAGCACTATAAAAACGTCTTTCTTCAGACACCCACATACAGGTCGAAAGATCCCTGTTAGGGGCATCATATCATGCAAGACCAAGGGAGTAATCTATCTCATCACCTGTTCATGTGGAAAAGCCTATGTAGGACAAACGAAAAGACAATTAAAACAACGCATAGCTGAACACCACAGCTCAATCAGGTGTCAGAACACTGACTATCCAGTAGCAGCTCACTTTGTTGAAGCTAACCATCCCATCTCCTCCCTCAAATACCCAGGCATTGAGCATGTTGCTCTACCAAGGAGCAGGTAGTAACATTGAGATCCTACTACTACAAAGAGGCTTACTGGATATCCTATCTAAAAACATTGACCCCTAGTGGTCTGAATATTGACTTTCATCTCTTTTTTATTTTATAGCATATTCCTAATATGTTACCCCTGTTTTACATTTACATTTTAGTCATTTAGCAGACGCTCTTATCCAGAGCGACTTACAGTAGAGACGATGTTCATTATATATTAAGGTTGAACCAAAAGATTACATGTAACAAAAACGATAGACTAAATTATTATGTGAAATTGAATTTAATAATATATGATGATGCTAATATGATGTACACTCCATTGTTTCTATATGATAACAATAGCATAATATATTTTATATGCCATATACAATTTAAGTTTCATTAATTTTAATTAACTTAATCATTATGACACACCCCTCACTATTGTCATTGGTTACACTAATTGCACTGTTTGTCTACATAACCTGGTTCAAGTATTCATGACATCACCCTGAGGAAGGCACAGTGATGCCGAAATGTTGGTAAATACCCATTAAATTGCTGGGAGATTACACATGGTGTGCGACTTTATTTTGATAGTGTAATCCAAGTTTATAATTTTAAATGGCTAATTGATCATTAGAAAAAGCTTTTGCAATTATGTTAGCACAGCTGAAAACTGTCGTGCTGATTAAAGAAGCAATAAAACTGGCCTTCTTTAGACTACTTGAGTATCTGGAGCATCAGCATTTGTTGGTTCGATTACAGGCTCAAAATGGCAAGAAACAAATAACTTTCTTCTGAAACTTGTCAGTCTATTCTTGTTCTGAGAAATTAAGGCTATTCCATGTGAGAATTTGCCAAGAAACTGAAGATCTCGTACAACGCTGTGTACTACACCCTTCACAGAATAGCGCAAACTGGCTCTAACCAGAATAGAAAGAGTGGGGGGCACCGGTGCACAACTGAGCAAGAGGACAAGTACATTAGTGTCTAGTTTGAGAAACAGATGCCTCACAAGTCCTCAACTGGCAGCTTCATTAAATAGTCCCCGCAAAACACCAGTCTCAACATCAACAGTGAAGAGGCGACTACGGGATGCTGGAATTCTAGGCAGAGTTGCAAAGAAAAATACCTATCTCAGACTGGACAATAAAAAGAAAAGATTAAGATGGGCAAAACAGACACTGGACAGAGGAACTCTGCCTAGAAGGCAAGCATCTCGGAGTTGCCTCTTCACTGTTGATGTTGAGACTGGTGTTTTGAACAGTACTGTGTGTTATAAATATATATATGGGGGATTGTAAATGATGCAGACAATTACATTGATGGAATCTATAAAATCTATATGCAATATTAAGCCTGGTCTTTCCCTAACAAAAAAATAATGTAAGACAGGTAAACAAACTGCTTTTTTTAAAAGATAAAAATCACTACGGCCTACATTGTAAACTGAAAAACATTTTCAAAAAATGAAATAAAAAGTATTCTTTATTCTCTTGAGAAACTGCATCTTTATAACTGGCTTAAGGCATCCAACTCACGGATTTGAGATTTCGCACTGCTGTCAATGACAAGAACATCGTCTATATTGCTAGCGACGATGGTTCAGTCTCTTGTACAGGCACCCCATTAGTTTCACCATGCTGCCCTGAGATAGATGAAATCTTCTCTTCTGATGACTTCTCCTGCGTCTGCAAACAGTAAGCAAAGGGCAATATTTAGAAACAAATCATTCCAACTTATGAGAAGCCACAGCTACAGTGCATTCGAAAAGTATTCAGAACCCTTGACTTTTTACGTTACAGCCTTATTCTAAAATAGATTTCTCATCAATCTAAACACAATAACCCATACTGACAAAGCAAAAACAGGTTTAGACATGTTTGCACATTTATTACAAATAAAAAAAAACGGTAATATCACATTTACATAGGTATTCAGACCCTTTACTCAGTACTTTGTTGAAGCACCTTTGGCAGTGATTACAGCCTTGATTCTTCTAGGGTAGGTAGGACACTACAAGCTTGGCACACATGTATTTGGGGAGTTTCTCACGTTCTTCTCTGCTGATCCTCTCAAGCTCTGTCAGGTAGGATGGGGAGTGTCACTGCACAGCTATTTTCAGGTCTCTCAAGAGATGTTTGATTGGGTTCAAGTCCGGGATCTGGCTGGGCCACAAGGACATTCAGAGACTTGTCACAAAGACACTCCCGCGTTGTCTTGGCTGTGTGCTTAGGGTCGTTGTCCTGTTGGAAGGTGAACCTTCCTTCCAGTCTGAGGTGCTGAATGTTCCGGAGCAGGTTTTCATCAAGGATCTCTCTGTTCTTTGCTCCGTGAATCTTTCCCTCAATCCTCACTAGTCTCCCAGTCCCTGCCGCTGAAAAACATGCCCACAGCATGATGCTACCACCACCACGCTTCACCATAGGGATGGTGCCAGGTTTCCTCCAGACGTGACGCTTGGCATTCAGGCCAAAGAGTATATATTGGTTGGTTTCATATTATTGGTTTCATCAGACCAGAAAATCATCTTTCTCATAGTCAGAGTCCTTTAGGTGCCTTTTGGCAATCTCCAAACCGGCTATTGTGCCTTTTACTGAGGAGTGGCATCCGTCTGGCCACTCCACCATAAAGGCCTGATTGGTGGAGTGCTGTAGAGATGGTTGTCCTTCTAGAAGGTTCTTCCATCTCCACAGAGGAACTCCGGAGCTCTGTCAGTGACTGTCAGTGACCATTGGGTTCTTCGTCACCTCCCTGACCAAGGCCCGTGTCCCACGATTGCTCAGTTTGGCCGGGCGGCCAGCTCTAGGACGAGTTTTGGTGGTTCCAAACTTCTTCCATTTAAGAATGATGGAGGGCACTGTGTTTTTGGGGATCTTCAATGCTGCAGATCTGATCTGTGTCTTGACACAATCCTGTCTTGGAGCTCAACGGACAATTATGAACTGACTCTAAAGCAGACGGACCGGATTCCAACAGAGAAGACAACAACGACATACGGGCATAAATATATACATTGCAATTATTCTCGAATGAGCGGTCATTCATGTGCAAAGGATTAGCATTTCAATTAATATAATTATCAACTGTGTGTAGTAAATCTATTTTGTTTTTCCCGCTCACGCTCAGTCCCCACCTGTTTCGTTTGTCTACCAAGCCGTCATATCGGCTTCGTCCGCTAGGGACTTTTTCTTTGTATCATGTAGTAACCAAATATCTACTGTTTGTGTGTAAGTAATTCTGTGTGATTATTTAGTTAGTAAATAAATAAATAAAGCCAATTTGTATATCGCTGATTCATGATTTAGGCTAGGGTTCGTGCAGATATTCAAGGGTTTGTGACGTTCAGTAATGAGAACAGATGAGGTAATAATAATAATAATTCCTTAATAAGAGACTGTTTTGTTAAGATATGAAAATATCTGAAGAGTCGATTCGGAAAATAGAGACTTTATTTAAAATCCGTGGTGCCCCAACTTCCTAGTTAATTCAAGTTTACATAAGTTTAATTACACAGAGAATTGATAAAATAACAGTCTTCACATTTAATGATGGTCCTGACACGACAGGGAACTCCAATCAAGTTGTAGAAACATCTCAAGGATGATCAATGGAAACAGGATGCACCTGTGCTCAATTTTGTGTCTCATGGCAAAAGGGTATGAAATGTTGTGAATAGGGGTATTTCTGTTTTTTATTTTTAATAAAATTAGCAAACATTTCTAAAAACCTATTTTAGCTTCGTCATTTTGGGGAATTGTGTGTAGATGATGAGGGGTAAAAAATGATTTAATCCATTTTAGAATAAAGCTGTAACGTAACAAAACGTGGAAAAAGGGAAGGGGTCTGAATACTTTCCGAATGCACTGTGTACAAAACATTAACACCACCTTCCTAATATTGAGTAGCGCAACCCCTTTAATTTGGATCTCTTTTAGACCCCATTTGGACTAATCTTCCAAGAGTCCTTAAACATTAAAATACAATTTATAATACGAACACATTTTCACATATAACACACTATTACAAACATACTGACCCAATAAATACTCAATCTAAAAAATATTGATTATTCATCTACTATAGTCCCACAACATTTCTATGTATTATATTTAAATCGTTGAAAGTTTTCTGGTTTGCTCAGTTAATTTATTCAATTTCTTTATTGCTCTAAATCGAAATGTTATTTAGCCTATTTCTCTTTTCTGTCTGGACAACGCATAGATGGTGGACAATCTATTCCTAGTATTTACGGAATGTCTGTCTCTTACCAACTGAATACCGTTGTGAATAGAACTTGGCATTTTAAATGAATATTATGAAATACAATAAGCATGTTCCTTTCAATTATCTTGTTCTTGGTTGGTCATCAATCGACATTGAGCATGACTGCAACAGAAGAACCATATCTCCACCTTAAAACAATCCTTGCTGCTTTGTTCTGTGCATTCTGCAGCCTCCTAACTTCACTTGATGATGCATTTCCCCAGACCACAGAACAGTAATTCACCTCACTCTCAATTAATGCTTGTGTTATTTGCTGAATTTTTTTTCCTGGTAAATATTTAGCTATCCTTCTGATTATGCATGCTGTTTTTATTTTTATTTAGATTAGTTATTTGAGACGATCATAAGCAGTTGTCTAGCTGCACTCCCAATAGTTTGGTTTCTGCCACTTCTTCAATTTGTACTCCTCCCATACTTAATTGTATCCCATGCTGTTTTGGCCTTTTCCTAGTGGAACAGACCAACATAACTTTGGTTTTCTTGGTGTTTAAAACAAGTTTGTTTTGGCAAACCCACTCCCTAATATTCTCCAAATCTCCTTGTAAAGCTTGCTGTACCTGTTGAACCGATTGTCTTGCTGCATAAATTGTAGTATCATCTGCAAATATAGTAGCTTGAGTTTCAGCTAAGGCATAGGGGAAGGTTGTTGGCATATATTAAATAGAGAAGTGGCCCAAGGCAGCTGCCCTGCGGTATTCCACAGTTTAACACGAGGGGAAGAAAATGAACCATTGATATAGGTGGACTGTTTCCTGTCAGTTAGATATGACTGTACCCAATTCAATGCTACCTCCTTAAAACCATAATGCATTAATTTTGTCAAAATTATTTAATGATCCACTAAATCAAATGCTGCACTGAAATCTAAAAATAGTACACCCACAAACTTGCTGTCTCCTCCCCTTCATCTACACTGATTGAAGTGGATTTAACAAGTGACATCAATAAAGGATCATCACCTTCACCTGGTCAGTCTGTCATCGAAATAGCAGGTGTTCATAATATTTTGTACACTCAGTGTATATTAGTAATACCCAATGATGTGCACCTGCTTATTCATGTGGATTTGTCTATTGTAATACCATACAGAACATCATTCACATTATCTCAAAACATTGCCACCACTGACAGGATGACTGCACACAAGATACACAATCATGTGTTGAAGGTACATGCACATTGACCATGACTAGGCAGGCAAACAAAAGCACAATAAAGGACAGTGGCGTTAAACAATTTGGGTAAAGAAAAAAAAAAAATCTAAAAATAATACAGGTTCTGCAATTAACCAACTGATGTAGAATCTGAATCATCCCATTAACGCATGTAAGGTGCTGTGGTTGGCATTTAAAAACAAGGACAGAGGACTTACTGACCGTATACCCATAAACATAGGTCATTTTCCTATATCCATAATGTAGTTTACGAAAGTTCAAATCAAGAAGGCTGGTCTGAATGATCGTTTTTCAACAGTTTGACAACCATCCACCACCAGCTATAATAACCTTAAGGCCCGTCATTGGAACACCTTTCGCCTAGCAGGGGGGGGTTTCAATGCCAGCTGCCCAGTAAAGTGCTACCCGTCACCAGCATTTGGAGCCGAGGAGCATGCTGACATCAAGTGGTTTCTGTGAGAAGTACAGGAGGGGGCGTGTTACCCCGTGTTGCGTTTTACCCCATGTGGCGTTTTACCCCAAGTTACCCTATATTCAGTGTGTTTATGCAATTTGTCTGGGACGTAGCATGTTTTGATAAATGTTATCTAGTTAAAAGATCCCATTTCCGATCTAGCTAATGATTATGCCCATGTTAAATGCAGATAGCCAAACCAATGCGTCAGCCTATTTATTTATAGCCACTATGCTGCATCAGTTAGGCTACAGGTGATAATGGTTATAGCATACCTGATAAGATGGACCATGCATAGGCTATACGCATGGTCCAATATGTTAAAATCATTTTACCAATATGTAATATCTTATTGGGCTTATTTCTGGAGGTGGAAATTATATTTTAGATTTGAATTCATTTTGGAGTAGACGTCCTTTTAAAAAGTCAACGGTTGAACTTCTCAGTCCTTCTACATACAATTTCCTCAAATCCCCACTCTACGCAACCTTTTCCTCCACTGCTAGAGGCTGGCGGGTTCCCTCTGTAGCTTGCAGCTCTGAAGTGTAAAATTAAGTTTGGTTGTAGTTTTAAGGATTTGTTGTACAGCTCGCGGCTGAGACCACTTGCTGGAGTGGCTTGCTCTCTGCTCTCTCCTTACCTCCGGTATACACTTCCAGTGTAGCGGCTAAAGACCTAGAACGATGCTTTTGATAAGCCCCCAGGTTCATAAGGGAACACCTTTGCATCCATAACTCAGCCGAGATCAACACAAAACACTTACATTATTCCCTTGTGTAGTTGGTGCGGGCTGCCTCTCGGCCAGCTGCTTAGACTCCCCGTCAGTAGCCACCTTAGATTCAGACTTCACGTCCCTCTCATTGGGTTTGGCTTTAGCTGGAGAGGGTTTAGCTTCTTGTGAGTCATTGCCTTCAGTTGTGGCCCCAGCTACAACTGGTTCTTGTTGCATCTCTTCCTGGACGTTGCTAAACGGCCGGTCGTCGTTCCTCAGGGTCTCCACGTTTCTGGGAGGGGAGCATTGAGGGGCCTCCCCCCCTGCCAGTGGGTCGTGGTTTGTACCTCTCAGATGGGCCTGGGGCTCGGGCTGGTCCATGGCTGGAGGAGGAGGGTCCCTGGGCCTGCCGATGCGCAGCAGTCTCGTAATGCCGTGCTTGATGGCTGCCTGGCATCTACAGTACATAAACACCTGAGGAACATGAGGAATATTCTGCTTCAGTGACATGTAGGGAACTGGCTACAACTGGAAACAGTTACTATGACTGCTGTGTGATAGTCAGGGATGGGTCAAATTCCATTCCATTTCAATATGGAAGTAAATTTAATTTCTCATTCAAGCATTGAAAAGGGCCATTTATTTTTCAACACCAATTCTCTTTCTGAAATGTTTTAATTGAAATGTAATTTACCCCAGGCCTTCTAAAAGTGTTTCAAGTGTGTGTGTGTGTGTGTGTGCGCACGCGCACCAGGATGGAAAGCACGATGAGGAGCACAGGGATATCCCGGGTGACCGGCAGGTCATTGATGGCTACGAGCAACTCGCTGATCCTCTGGCCAAAGTGCTTCTGCGTTTCCGTGAAGAAGTTGGTGATGGTCATAGTGATTGCATTCAGAGAAAGACAAAACAACACACCATCACACCACGTCCTATTGGAAATAGACTAAATGCTACACAGGTTATTGGTCATCAACAGGGTTGCGGTCAATTCCATTTCAGTGCAGTCAATGCAGGAAGGATTCACGCATTGTTTACTTTATTTGGACAGGTAGAATTAGAGACAGATACAGAGAGATGGGAAGGATAAGGGTTGGGGTTTGATCCCTAGTCTCCGGTAGGGAGCAGTTTGTGTGCCTAGAGCATTACCGCTAGACCAAAGGCTCTGCACTTACATCCTGTATGGCTGAATTGAAATGGAATTGTCCCCAACCCCGGTTGTCAACTACAGGTTACCTTAGCTTGGGGTACGAGACGGATTGGGGTGACGTTGAGGACTTTGTTGTACATCTTACAGAGACCATCCTGGAGAGTCATTGGTACAGAGGTGCCTTCTGGGGTAAAGGTAGGAAGGAGTCCAATACAGTAGGCTTCATGACAACATAACCCATATGCATTTCCACAGTAAGTTTACTGCAAACAGTGCAAAGTGTAACAAAATGTTGACGCTGTTGGAGACCAGTAAGACCTGAGCACATTTTCTTGTATACTTATCTGTTCTAATAATTATGGGTAAGGGCTGATATATAAAATAGTAATTTACAATCTGACTATTTTATATCTTATATACTCTTGAATAGATGTTTTTTTATATATATCCTTTGGGATTTAAAGTAGTGTTAGGTTTAAGCTCTTTGTATGAGAAGTGAAATGTTACAGTGGACTGCAGGAATGTGTTCTCCCAATAACTCAAGCCCTCTCTTGACTGATAACAAGTCCGGTGATATGCAAGGAGGAGCACAGAGAAATACTGGATGATGGAAAAGTACTGAAACACATCTTTCTGGAAAGGAAGAGGTGAGAACTAAAGGTATAAAATGGGCACTACACTGTATTGAATGTATGTTCTTAGCTGACACATCCAGTTAGTTGTAACAAATCTAGTTTGAGCTTTTTTGCTGTCTGCCTGGAGTTTGTACCAGACATCTAGAACCTCTGTGCATATCACAGGACTTCTTACCAGTGGAGAGAGGCCTTGAGTTATTGGGAGTACACATTCCTAAATAACTCCACTTCTCATACACAAAGACCTTAAACCGAACACCACTTTCAAATCTCCAAGGATATATAAAAAACATCTATTCATAATAAAGAGGACATCATTATATAAACCAGTAAAGAGAGAGATTGTAAATTACTATTTTATCAGCCCTAACACATAAAATGATTATTACTACTGATAATTATACAAGAAAAGGTGTTCTGGTCTAAATGGTCTCCAACCAGAGTATGTGAGCGGAGTTGAGTGGTTGGAAATCGCGCTAGTCACACATGGAGAGGTCAAAACCGCTCCACGCGGACAAAAAAAAACACAAAAAAAACTGCTACTCCAAATTCGCTCCATTCATTAAAATCACACTTTAACCAACACTATTTATGACTACCTGGATCTACCAATTGTTTTTTAAGTATTGAAACCAAAACATATGGATTTGAATGAAAAGTATTTGAATAAACATGAAACGGTGAATGTAAGAAGCGGAAATAGGCTACATGTCATATTAAATAGCAGGTAGTCAGGAACGAAAATGAATTATTAAGGCTATATTATTTCAAGGCTATAGCCTACAAATAAATACATTGTGAAGCATTTGCGTGTGCGACACAATAGGCTGGTTGTATTAAATCATTATAGTCTATAAATTGCGCATATAGGCTGTGACTCGGAGTTAAATAAAAAATGACTTATTAGTGCCATTGAATTGATTTTTAGAACTAATTTTTAGAAAGACGAGTTTGGCCAGTCTGTGGCTTCAGGCTCATGCGATGGTGCCCGGAGAGCAGGCCAGCCGTGGAGAATACCCTCTCCACACTTGCAGAGCCACTGGGGATGCTAAACACCCTTTTGGCCACTCTTGCCAGGCTGGGCAGAAGTGCATTAAGCTCTCAGCATTAAACAACATTTCGTTGTATTAAATCATTATAGTCTCCAAATTGCGCATATAGGCTATGACTTACTTAGAATTAAATAAAAATGAAACGAGAAATCCCTGATTCGGCTCAGTGCCGTTGAATTCACTTTTAGAAACACGACTTTGGCCAGTGTCTGTGGCTTCAGGCTCATGCTAAGTGCCTGGAGAGCTGTATACTTGCAAAGCCACTGGGGATGCTAAATACCAGGCGGGACACTTTTGCCAGGCTGGGCAGGAATGCAGAGTTGTTTTTAAATGTTTCTATAGGTAGGCCTAAAAGGTTTTTAGGCAAAATAACCCAATCAAAACGGAAAGCTCCTTGAACGTGGGAATATGCCAGTCCTATTGGGCCAAAATCAACTTTGGCCTATAGTATAGATAATAGAACAAAAATGAACGAAACGAAATTTACGAGACACCCGATTTTTTCGCTTATAAATACAATGACAGTTATCTACCCACCTCGTTCCGTTCTGTCAGCATGTGCATGTAGAATGTATGAGATAGGTGTCTCTTTCAGATTCCACAATGATTATTTAGTTGTGGACACTATATCACCGCATTTCCCTCTTGCTCTTGGTCCCCATCTTTGTAAGTCGACTTGATTTAGCATCTGTGTGTTTTATCAGTTTCTTTTTGAAAATATTTAGCGAACTCCGTGACAGTAGCTAAAGGAAGGGTCTGTAGATAGCAGCACACACGTACACTGGCATGCTCTGAGCTCGTGAAGCGAGTGCTACCGGAGCGCTACTTTGTAGCGGGCTAAAAGGCCGACGCCCCAGCCTTTGGAAATCTCACTCCACGCTCCAGTCAAATTGGGCATGCTAGCGCCTCTCCGCTCACATACCATGTCTCTAACAACATCCATGTGTCTTAATATCTATTTTTTTAATGGCATTACAAAATTAATATATTATCTCTTTATGCACCAATTATTATAAAAGAATGACGCATTTATTCAAATGTTAATGTTTTTTGCATCATCTCACCATTTAAGTCCCACCAGTCAATTTTCCCGGTGCATTTCGCGTCGACGGCAAAGTCAATCTGACAGGACAATAAAATTACAATTACAGATATGATGGATTTAGCATTGTACCATTCCTGGGTCAGGAGCTGGTTTAGTGGCAGTGCTGCCATCCCTGGGACCACACACCCACAGTTCAAACCCTAGTTCTACAACTGCTATTATCCCTCATCAATCTAAAAAAAACCACATCATTTTGTTTTTCCCTCAAGATATTCCTTGGTGTTCCTTCAATTTATTTAGTTGGCTTAGATTTTTTAAAGAATAGACTATGGCATATTATAAATAGCTGAACTAGTTTAAGTCATCCTTACCTGTTCATAAACCCCCAAAAAATATTATTTGCAAAGACATAAAATACTGTTGTAGCATTTAGCCTACATTTATTTTTACCTCTGAGAACATGAATCAATCCTGAATCAGACAGACCCTACACTGAAAGTAGCCAGACTGGCCACTCTGTCTGTAAATAAGTAATTTTGTACCTTCAAATATTCTTTAAAATTAATTATAATAATATTTATTTACTACTAGACATAGAACATCATAGACAGTAAGGGGCTATTAGCAAGTGGACATTTTACAGAATGCATGGAAGTGTGTATTGATAATTTACCTTGTGGAGGAAGAAGCAAAACCACACCAGACCGATGAGAAAGCAGATGGCGAAGATTCGCGTGAACTGGACAAACCAGGAGACTGTAGACCACAGCTCGCTGCAGATGATGACCACTATAATTAAGACACAAACAAACACCTGGAAGAGAGAGAAGGTCCTTTAGAGCAGGGTTTCCTCAACTCTGTCCTGGGGGCCAGTTTAGAATTTTTCATTAGCACTACACAAGCAGATTCAAATAATAGCTTGATGATGAGTTGATTATTTGAATCAGCTGTGAAGTGCTAGGGCAAAAATGTAAACGGGCACCAAGGGGGGCCCCCAGGACAGAGTTTGAGAAACCCTGCTTTGGCTTTGTTTTGATTTGGTTCATTAAGAAATGCTAGCAGCCATGACTGAATTCAAACAGGATTTGGTTTCGGGGTGTGGTTTGATGTGGGTGTCTCGTGTTCGCAGGTAGGAAGAGTTAACAAAATAATTTGGTCATTTCGCTTGAGCCGGCTGGTGAGCGACCGTGGAAAATTTGGCTCGACTTTGGATAGCCCACCTCTGGGACAATATTTTCATGTCGCACATCTTTTAGTTGTCTCATTAAATGCATCTGAATTTCTAAAATGTACAGATGATTTGAGGTTAAGTCGTAAAAATTTGGAGCTACTGACCTTTTAAAATATTGTCCCATGTGCATTGTGTAATTTACGGATGTCTCTAACTAGCCACATAGGGATATCGAATGTCAAACCAAATTGACCATGGGCATTACGATCAGGTTGCGTGCAGCTGCGCTCCTAATTCATGATTACTTGGGTACTGCCAGCTGTGGGCAGGATTATAATAAACCCAACGCACGGAAAACTGTTACGGTACCCTTCATTCCGTGACATTCCATTCTTTCCTATCGTGCAAATCTGTTTTGGACGAGAACTACTTTATGACCAAAATGATCCTATTTACATTTTGTAGTCAATGTTGACACAAGAATAAATGTTTCTGGCTCATATTGATGCCACATAGGCCATTTAAGTTTTTAGGGGCAGTCGCTCCTTAAATAACTGCGATGACGATGAGAAATATTACTGGCGTTGTGACGCCAACGAGTGGTATCAGTTCTGTCTTGTCTTGAGCGTACAGTAAATGACTGTGCTCTGAATCGGAGCGGTTAAGTCATATTGTTGAACACAAAAGTGGCAGCTAGCTTCATACGCATCTCAGTCAGTCAGTGGAGCAGATGGGACTCGCCTCCTCAAGCAGAGATCAGACATGCCAGCCAGCACCATTGAGAGTAGTTTTGTTTTTATATGTCCTTTAGTTTGTGTGTAGGCTAGTCCTAGCCTATGAGTTACTGTGTTTTCTTACAAGTATGAACTTGTAAGTCCAGAAAAGACATTCCCTTTAAATTTCATCCTCCCTGCCTGTGTAGCCTACTTTACAAACTGTCAATCATCAATTCCTTTAGGCAAACCACATGTGGTGTGTGCGGCGGTAAATCCACTTGATTTTGAGCATCACAGTCCCCTCTGCTACACATTATCACCTTCATGACTGTGTCGATCTCTACACCAAAGGTGTCCTCAAAGTGCCATCTCGAGGCCTCGAGTTCATGTGGTTTGAGATCCACCAGGATCTGGCTGAGGGCATCGTCCAGATCCTCCATTCTACAGGTGTCCCTTCCCTCCAGAAGCGTCCAGATCTCTGCCAACGCTTGCCGAGACAGTCTTACTTTGGCGTCGTAGTAGAGATCATTCTGGAAATCACTGGGCTAGTGGTTGGAAAGGAATAGAAAATAAGTAGCACAACAAAGTACAGGCACATACAGATAGCATATTACATCACAAGGAGGTAAAACTTGGGTTGGGCGAAGTCAACCTTTATCCCATCGTGATTATGTACTCAACTTTTATAAACGATGGTAAAACCCTCTATTATAAATACCTCTGCTATAACCACTCTCAGACTATAGCGCAAAATCACATGCTATAACTGGACGAATTATGGCAAAAAATAATGGTTGTGGGCAAAGGCTAAGTGAAGGCAAATCTTTTCTAATCTTTCTGGTGGTCTCAGCATGGCCAGGTCAGGTCTATGTGCACGTCTTTGTGGCGCGCCCATGAAGAAATTACAGTCAACTGATGAGCAACAGGCTTTCTTACCGTACTGAATTAGGTTATAAATCATGGGCTGGATAGAAGCAAGTCTAGCGTCTTCAGAACCGGATAATATTTGCTTTATTTGCCTCATCTTCCTTTCTTAGCGGTCATATTGTTTGTTCCGTCTCTCATAAAGCTGCGATTGAGAACAGCCTATGCCTAGGCCAATAGTCTGACCTTCGTTCTTTTTGAATGCGGCACATTTTGGACAACTTCTCAGACTATTAAAATATTTGGGAAATAGGCTACTGGGTCACAACTTTAACTTCTCTTGACGCTTTTATGATAGGCTACTGGCCATTTGGTTTTCAACCTCGCATGGAGGGATTTTACCAGCCCGCACAAATTATTTATTTCATAACCCCCTACAGCCGATATCTGAGTGGACATCTAATTAGCATAATACAAACATCCCCATCAAAATCTGTTTAGCGTAGAGATATGTTTTTTGTTTGTTGCATGGGCTGCGTCTTGATCCACCGCATCCGCTCATGTCGGCCTTCCGCATCTACTGTGGAAGGTGGCAAAGCTAAAGCAGTATTTGGCAGACCAGGAGACGTCCCGAAAATCTGTTTTCTAGCAAAAAAAGTCTCTCCGAACGGTTTGGGCTACACACTAATATGACCCCTCTATGGAAAGATGAGACTCTCACGAACAGGATGCTGTTCTCCGTTTTGATATACGGGTAATTCCACGTCTTTCTTACATCCCTCAGATATAGGACCGACACTTACTTCCTTTTGATGTGTTTCTATGGGCTAATAGCAGTAAGTTCAAATTCAATGTTCAAATTCAAAATTCAAATTCAGTGTCAAGTGCTACTCTACGGCATGGTAATGTTCAAAGTAGAGTTCAAATTTGATTACATTATTATTATTGTAGTCCCATCCTCCACCACTGAGTTCTTGTAAGTGACATTTCTTTGTTGCAAGTCAAGTTTCTGTTTGCAAGTCTTGTGTCCTGATTCTTCACTCTTCCTCCCAAAGTGTGCACTAGTGTACCTCATTCTTGGCCCTGAAGAGCAGCAGTGTGTAAATCGTCATCCCTACCTGTGCTAAAACACCCATTCGACTACAATAAGAGCATACTTGGGTAAAGACCTTAGTTGGGTAAATTGAGTGAATGGTTGGATGTGAAAACATGCGCTAAACCGGAGCATTTTTTAAAAATGTAAGTATTTGAATTGTGACTATCGTTAGTTGTACATTGATAAACTGTATTAGGTTTCCACCCATGTTAACCTTATTTGATAATTCATTTTGTGGTCTTTTTTCATAGGAGGTTTTGTCTGGTCTCCATAGCTGAGAGAAGCCGGAGGAGGAATATCACTTTGTCCCATAATAATACTACCAATATTTCTAACTGTACCAATGAGAAGTAGGGCAGACTTATCCATTGTTGGTTGAACTGTTTTCAGTCAAGTTTACAGTGACAATTTGTTACCAGCCACATGTTTCAATGAGGTATTCTGCTAATAGAATTACAATACAGAAATGTTCTCGCCCTTTAGTGAAGTTCTGCTAAGCCTAATGTTGGAAACCATTATCAAGGAAAACGAATTGATAACAATTGTAACCCGTTTCTTGAAAATGAGGACAATAACTGTTGCCTCTATCACAGGTCCCAAGTGTACATACAGTAAGGGGTATATCCTTAATAAAATAATTTGTGATGGTTAATTGTGTATACTGATTGCTACGGCATAGACATGACAAATCTATTCACTAATTAAACACTTATCTGCCTTATGCAGAGGAAGGAAAAACTCTACATGCAATAATGTCCATGTCTTGCAACTTTAACAGTAGTCAAGAAACAGCTTTGTCAACACTCTCACCAAGGGCTAACTCAAAGAATGTTACGGCAAGGTTATGTCCATCTACTCGGTCTCCAAAAATTTGACAAATACACAACTTTGAGTTATTGTTACTGGCAATATATACACTACATCACCAAAAGTATGTAGACACCTGCTCGTCAAACATCTCATTCCAAAATCATGGGCATTAATATAGAGTTTGTCCCCCCTTTGCTGCTATAACAGCCTCCACTCTTCTGGGAACGCTTTCCACTAGATGTTGGAAAATTAATGCGGGGACTTGCTTCCATTAAGCTACACGAGCATTAGTGAGGTCTGTGTTCCAATTCATCCCAAAACGTGTTAGATGGGGTCAAGGTCAGGGCTCTGTGCAGGCCAGTAAAGTTCTTCCACACCGATCTCAACAAACCATTTCTGTATGGACCTCGCTTTGTGCACGGGGGCATTGTCATGCTGAAACAGGAAAGGGCCTTCCCATGCTGAAACAGGAAAGGGCCTTCCCCAAACTGTTGACACAAAGCTGGAAGCACAGAATCATCTAGAATGTCATTGTATGCTGTAACGTTAATATTTCCCTTCACTGGAAGTAAGGGGCCTAGCCCAAACTATGGGGAAAAAATTGCACCAGACCATCATTCCTCCTCCCCTAAACCTTAAGCTGACACTATGCATTGGGGAAGGTAGCGTTCTCCAAACCCAGACTGACAGATGGTGAAGCATGATTCATCACTCCAGAGAACGCGTTTCCACTGCTCCAGAGTCCAATGGCGGCGAGATTTACACACTTCAGCAGACGCTTGGCATTGCGCATGGTGACCTTAGGCTTGTGTGTGGCTGCTCGGCCATGGAAACCCATTCCATGAAGCTCCCAACGAACAGTTATTGTGCTGACGTTGCTTCCAGAGACAGTTTGGGACTCTGTAATGAGTGTTGAAACCGAGGGCTTGCACTTCAGCAGTCGGCGGTCCCGTTCTGTGAGCTTGTGTGGCCTACCACTTCGCGGCTGAGCCGTTGTTGCTCCTAAATGTTTCCACTTCACAAGAACAGCATTTACAGTTGACCAGGGCAGGTCTAGCAGGGTAGACATTTGACGAACTGACTTGTTGGAAAGGTGGCATCCTATGACTGTGCCACAATGAAAGACACTGCTATCTTCAGTAAGGCCATTCTACTGCCAATGTTTGTCTATGGAGATTGCGTGGCTGTGTGCTCGATTTTATACACCCGTCAGCTTGGATGTGGCTGAAATAGACAAATCCACTAATTTGAAGGGGTGTCAACATACTTTTGTATATATAGTGTACATACAGTGCATTTGGAAAGTATTCAGACCTTTACCTTTTCCACATTTTGTACAGCCTTATTCTAAAATAGATGAAGAAAAAAAACATCCTCAATCTACACACAATGCACCATAATGACAAAGCGAACAGGTAGACATTTTTTCACATTTATTCAAAATAAAAACAGAAATCCTTATTTACATACGTATTCAGACCCATCGCTATGAGACTCAATTGAGCTCAGGTGCATCCTGTTTCCATTGATCAACCTTGAGCTGTTTCTACAACTTGGAGTCCACCTGTGGTCAATTCAAATGACAGGATTTAAAAAGGAACACATCTGTCTATATAAAAAGGTCCCACAGTTGGTGACAGTGCATGTCAGAGCAGTAATCGTCCATAGAGTTCTGAGACAGGATTGCGTCGAGGCACAGATCTGGGAAAGGCTAACAAAACATTCCTGCAGCATTGAAGATCCCCAAGAACACAGTGGCCTCCATCACTCTTAAATGGAAGTTTGGAACCACCAAGACTCTTCTGAGAGCTGGCTGCCCAGCCAAACAAGCAATCGGGGGAGAAGAACCCGATGGTCACTGACAGAGCTCCTCCGTGGAGATGGGAGAACCTTCCAGAAGGCGCTGTAATCACTGCCAAAGGTGCTTCAACAAAGTACTGAGTAAAGGGTCTGAATACTTATGTAAAAGTGATATCTCCATTTTTTTTTTTTTTATAAATTGGCAAACATTTCTAAAAACCTGTTTTTGCTTTGTCATTGTGGGGTATTGTGTGTAGATTAAGGAGCGGGAAAAAACTATTTAATCCATTTTAGAATAAGGCTGTGACGTAACAAAGTGTGGAAAAAGTCAAGGGGTCTGAATACTTTCCGGTTGCAGTGTAATTTGAGGTTTTGAAAAAGTTGGTTTTGGCACTGCAGCTATCTAGAAATGACCACAGTCATTTGTGTTGATTAACTTGCTTGCTAGCTTCTTAGGTAGTAGTACAGTATGACCATGGGCAGAAACTGCTTCTACCAATAGAAATCCCCGATCACACTTATAGGCAATGTCATGGTGACATTGGCTAGCTAAGCTCATGCGCAGGAACACGTCAGTGTCACAAGGTTGGAGTAATACATGTTCAACTACTTAAGACTTCGGCTCTAATCCAGGTTGTGCCTTTAGATTGAGAAAATTAACAACTAGGGAAGAATCTTCCACTCTCATTGGCTGCGTTTAAGATCATCAAAACCGTGATGTATGGTGGGAAAATTGTGAATGACTGATCAACAAATAATTATGTTAATAATAATTCCCTGCACTGTCAGCTGCAATATCAAGCCCATAGAGGACTCAAACCTCAAACCCCGGCCTGCTTCGCAAACGTTCCCATAAATCTCGCAATGTTGCGCCTCTGGGTTTAGAAACTCTGTGGTTAGGTGCTGAAGATAATAGTCCAGATGTTACTAATCAACACATCTAACTTCTGGAATGAGCAATCAAGCTACTTTATATGAAAATAATCATGGCCTCTAAACCGTCAAGCTGCATACTGGACCCTATTCCAACTAAACTACTGAAAGAGCTGCTTCCTGTTCTTGGCTCTCCTATGTTGAACATAATAAACGGCTTTGTGTGTTAGTGCTAACGTTCAACCCAAGGTACCAAATTGATATGTGACACGTATTAATGTCAAAATAACATGCAAAACAAGCAAGACCCCCCCCCCAAATAAAAAATATATATATACACACAGTTGAAGTCGGAAGTTTACATACATTTAAACTCAGTTTTTCACAATTCCTGACATTTAATCCAAATAAAAATTCCCTGTCTTAGGTCAGTTAGGATCACCACTTTATTTCAAGAATGTGAAATGTCAGAATAATAGGAGAGAGAATTATTTCTTTCATATTTTATTTCTTTCATCACATTCCCAGTGGGTCAGAAGTTTACATGCACTCAATTAGTATTTGGTAGCATTGCCTTTAAATTGTTTAACTTGGGTCAAACGTTTTGGGTAGCCTTCCACAACCTTCCTCCTGAGAGAGCTGGTGTAACTGAGTCAGGTTGTAGGCCTCCTTGCTCGCACACGCTTTTTCAGTTCTGCCCACAAATTGTCTATAGAGTTGAGGTCAGAGCTTTGTGATGGCCACTCCAATACCTTGACTTTGTTGTCCTTAAGCCATTTTTCCACAACTCTGGAAGTATGCTTGGGGTCATTGTCCATTTGGAAGACCCATTTTCGACCAATCTTTAACTTCCTGACTGATGTGAGATGTTGCTTCAATATATCCACATACTTTTTCTTCCTCGTGATGCCATCTATTTTGTGAAGTACACCAGTCCCTCCTGCAGCAAAGCACCCCACAACACGATGCTGCCACCCCCGTGCATCACGGTTGGGATGGTGTTCTTCGGCTTGCAAGCGACCCCTTTTTCCTCCAAATTTAACGATGGTCATTATGGCCAAACAGTTCTATTTTTGTTTCATCAGAGCAGAGGACATTTCTCCAAAAAGTCCCCATGTGCAGTTGCAAACCGTAGTCTGGCTATTTTTATGGTGGTTATGGAGCAGTGGTTTCTTCCTTGCTGAGCGGCCATTCAGGTTGTCGATATAGGACTCGTTTTACTGTGGATATAAATACTTTTGTACCTGTTTCCTCCAGCATCTTCACAAGGTCCTTTGCTGTTGTTCTGGGATTGATTTGCACTTTTAGCACCAAAGTACGTTAATCTCTAGGAGACAGAACGCATCTCCTTCCTGAGCGGTATGACAGCTGCGTGGTCCCACGGTGTTTATACTTGCGTACTATTGTTTGTACAGATGAACGTGGGACCTTCAGGCATTTGGAACTGCTCCCAAGTATGAACCAGACTTGTGGAGGTCTACAATTTTTTTCCTGCGGTCTTGGCTGATTTCTTTTGATTTTCCCATGATATCAAGCAAAGACGCACTGAGTTTGAAGGTAGGCCTTGAAATACATCCACAGGTACACCTCCAATTGACTCAAATGATGTCAATTAGCCTATCAGAAGCATATAAAGCCATGACATAATTTTCTTGAATGTTCCAAGCTGTTTGAAGGCACAGTCAACTTAGTGTATGTAAACTTCTGACCCACTGGAATTGTGATACAGTGAATTATAAGTGAAATATTCTGTCTAAACAATTGTTGGAAAAATGACTTGTGTCATGCACAAAGTAGATGTTCTAACCGACTTGCCAAAACTATAGTTTGTTAACAAGATTGTTAACAATCTGGTGGTTGAAAAATGAGTTTTAATGACTCAAACCTAAGTGTATGTAAACTTCCGACTTCAACTGTATATAACATTTTTAGGCTTATATTTATTTTGTTTGCAACTATAGTTGAAATGTTTTCCATTTACCTTTTTAGATTTTATACATTCATATTTTGTTACATATTTAATAGAACATTTGCACAAAGGTTCTAAATAAAAGGAGAAATAATCAAATGAGTAAGTACCTTTTATTTGTTGAGTATCATTTTATATAAACTATATATTTATTACAGAAAATGTGCTATAGCGTGATATGTATCGTTATCGGGATATGAAATGACCTATGCCGGGATATTGATTTTGGCCATATCGCCCAGCGATATGTATATATTTTTGAACTTTACCCCCTTTTCTCCCCAATTTCGTGGTATCCAATTGTATTCAATAGGCAGTGAAAGCAAAATGCAGGGTAACGTAACCAAAATAGAAAAAACTGCAGGGAAAGAATGCGGCTTGGTTGGGTTGTGTTTCGGAGCACTGCTTCTTTCATTGAATATATTTTTTTTGCATTTTTTTTACAATTCATTTGTTCTTGACTTTTAAAAATATTTTTTCAATTATTTTTTAAATTTTACTCCCTTTTCTCCCCAATTTCGTGGTATCCAATTGTTAGTATCTTGTCTCATCGCTACAACTCCCGTTTGGGCTAGGGAGAGACGATGGTCGAAAGCCACGCGTCCTCCGAAACACAACCCAACCAAGCCGCACTGCTTCTTAACACAGCGCGCATCCAACCCGGAAGCCAGCCGCACCAATGTGTCGGAGGAAACACCGTGCACCTGGCGACCTGGTTAGCGCGCACTGCGCCCGGCCCGCCACAGGAGTCACTAGTGCGCGATGAGACAAGGATATCCCTACCGGCCAAACCCTCCCTAACCCGGACGACGCTAGGCCAATTGTGCGTCGCCCCACGGACCTCCTGGTCGCGGCCGGCTGCGACAGAGCCTGGGCGCGAACCCAGAGTCTCTGGTGGCACAGCTAGCGCTGCGATGCCCTAGACCACTGCGCCACCCGGGAGGCCACCTCAAAATGATTTCCTTGCAATATTATTTATTTTGCTCAAAACAAAATAAGCTTATTTTTTTGGGCTTTCAATATTATTATTTTTGTTTGCAACACTCAGATATTTGTTCTCAAATTCAAAAGGCTTGCTTGATATTAAAGGCTGAAGAGTAATTCCATACTCCTTCCTCCACACAGCGATGTTTGGACGTCTTTGTCTGGTGTAAAGGTAGGCTATTGCAAACATCACAAATCTATATCTGGTTAAAACGCTGATTGTTTTGCCCCAATGCAATGTGTAGACTGTGCCCTGCTTGTGCTACTGCAATATTCTTAGTTAGCCTACAACAGACAGAAGGTTGTAGCCTACATCCCAAATTAGCCTACAAAATATATTTACTTTTAGAATATTCGTATCAAATAGCTGCAAGGTTTTTATTTCTGCTGTTCATAAATATGAGGCAGAGACGTAGGCTACATCATGTCAATCAAATTGGTTGAGGGTTCAGAAGAGGGTGAGTAAAGAAATGTGAAGGGAGGGGGAAGAAATGTAAGAAACATGACGGGCGGGGGAGGGTGAGCAGCAACTCGATTGTTAGTGTTCACACAAGTTGAGACAATGCCAAAACATACCAGGCCAAATTTTTCAATCTCCTTCAGAAGCTTGGTGAGGAATTGCTTGAACACCAGATTGCATGAAGGCAGCTGTGAAACCTGTGGTAAAAAAAAATGTTCAAATGAAAACTCAGGAAAGTGACATTTCACCTTCTCGCCATTCTGTCATAAGCATTTAAGAGATGTTCAAAATAATGTGTATTTGTCATGTTTGGTTGTATTTTCACACGTCATGTTTTTGTTCAAATAGCTAGCTACTGCAATAGGAAACTTGACAAAGAAAACAAAACATGGCAACATTAAACATGTCGTCCCCCACAAATGTTGCGGCGCCCCCTTTTGGGCCAATTAGTAACAAAAATGTATGCTCAAACAGGACAGGACATATGCTTTTTCAAAGTGTGGGATTTCAGTTGATTACTATAGCAGCCCCTTTGGGCCAATCAGTGTAATTTGCCAAAATCGGGACAGTGGTGTCTGATATATCACGTGTGTTAACTACAATCATTTTCCTGAGCATGTGTGCCAAATTTCAGATCTTCTGTCTCGACTTCTGAAAGCTTGGCTAGGAAAAGCCAACTGACATTTATTTACCACAGAGGTAAACACCTGTCGTGTCCTCTTCAACCACATATTATTATTATTATTATTATTATTAGACCCTGCTGGTCATCTATGAACATCTTGAAGAACGATCTGGCCGTAATGGCCATGTACTCTTATAATCATTCCCTGGCACAGTCAGAAGAGTACTGGGAACCCATCGGAAAGGGGATACCTAGTCAGTTGCACAACTGAATGCATTCAACCGAAATGTGTCTTCCGCATTTAAAGCTGCACAATGCAGAAATCGTTCTGCCATTTCAGTTTGTGACAAAACAAGCAAGTCTAGTGTAGATAATCAGTGTACCATTTAAAAACAGAGTGAAATATATTATTCATAACCAAAAATATTGTATTTTCTTCTGTTTGAAGTTGATGTACAAAACCGAAAGTAAAACACCAAAAAACGAAACTTAAGAACGGGAAGCATAGAATTAGTGCGCATACAACATACCGCTTCCTATATTAGCTTTCAATGAGAATGGTCGATCTATAGACCCCTTCATGTGTTTAAAAACATTGCCGGTTGCGGACAAATTGGTGCTGGTGGCATAACATGGGGGAGTTCTTATAGAACGCCATTAAAAAAAGCTCCCATTTACACGTTGCTTATGAGTGCATTTCACACTACTTTTGGATTATAATACGATTACGGTTCGTTTGAATGTCCTGTTTAATAGCATGTTTGTGTCATCGCAAATCCACTGCATTATACTTACACTTAAACCAGTAAAATGGCTCTTTGGCTAACTTTTGCGACAGACTATATCAACGAGCGTTACGATTCTAGCTAATAACTGCGGCATCCATAAGTTATTTTGCAAAGATCACAACCAAATATAATCTTAACGACTGTTCAATCAATAATCAAAACATTGTAAGCGTATGACAACCACTAAAAATGTATTTTGTTTAGATGTAATAAAAACATTAATCTAGGCTATGTTGAATGGGCGATGGCTTTCTTGCCGCCAAGAGTTTCATGTACTGGAAAATGGTCTATAATAACACATTTCTGTGAATTTGGTCATGTCGCCTAAGAAGTTACACACTGCAGCCTTTCACATTATTTTACCCATTGGTCAAAATATGCATTTCTTATTGGACAATAAAATAATAAATTCAACTAATGGCACCGAGTCATGGCACGAAAACAGGCATTGAGCAGCTGATTGTACTGTACCTCAGCAGGCTTTCTCATGGTCTTTGTGCTTGGGTCGTAGTTCAACATATCATAGGGATCTATCCATTCCTCATCGTCCATCTGCCCTTGAGCAACGAGCAACAGGCTGCATACAGCAGCAATGATGATGAACATCGTGACAGCACTTGTTGACATCTTCCTTTTAAGACGGCTAGCTAACGTTACTACTATGACATTTGGAAGCTACTCTAGCTAAGCTACATTTAACTCGTGCCTCAAACACAACAATAACTTCAAGCTGTGGTCTAACTGTCATTGGCGACATTCTTCTTCGTTGGTATAATGGCGTTCGCAACAATTAAATGTGCACTCCGCCACCTACCGATCCTCGACTTCGATGATGTCATCTACAAAATAGCCTCCAACACTCTACTCAGCAAACTGGATGCAGTCTATCACAGTGCCATCCGTTTTGTCACCAAAGCCCCATATACCACCCATCACTGCGACCTGTATGCTCTAATAGGCTGGCCCTCGCTACATATTCGTCGCCAGACCCACTGGCTCCAGGTCATCTATAAGTCTTTGCTAGGTAAAGCCCCGCCTTATCTCAGCTCACCCACCCGTAGCACGCGCTCCAGCAGGTATATCTCACTGGTCATCCCCAAAGCCAACACCTACTTTGGCTGTCTTTCCTTCCAGTTCTCTGCAGCCAATGACCTGAACAAATTGCAATAATCGCTGAAGACTTACAGTGGGGAGAACAAGTATTTGATACACTGCCGATTTTGCAGGTTTTCCTACTTACAAAGCATGTAGAAGTCTGTAATTTCTATCATAGGTACACTTCAACTGTGAGAGACGGAATCTAAAACAAAAATCCAGAAAATCCCATTGTATGATTTTTAAGTCATT
Source organism: Salvelinus alpinus (assembly GCF_045679555.1). Taxonomy (NCBI): domain Eukaryota; kingdom Metazoa; phylum Chordata; class Actinopteri; order Salmoniformes; family Salmonidae; genus Salvelinus; species Salvelinus alpinus. The sequence goes on from NC_092123.1 coordinate 8,117,554, forward strand.
CATTTGCATTTTATTGAATGACATAAGTATTTGATCACCTACCAACCAGTTTGAACTCGTTACCTGTATAAAAGACACCTGTCCACACACTCAATCAAACAGACTCCAACCTTTCCACAATGGCCAAGACCAGAGAGCTGTGTAAGGACATCAGGGATAAAATTGTAGACCTGCACAAGGCTGGGATGGGCTACAGGACAATAGGCAAGCAGCTTGGTGAGAAGGCAACAACTGTTGGCGCAATTATTAGAAAATGGAAGAAGTTCAAGATGACGGTCAATCACCCTCGGTCTGGGGCTCCATGCAAGATCTCACCTCGTGGGGCATCAATGATCATGAGGAAGGTGAGGGATCAGCCCAGAACTACACGGCAGGACCTGGTCAATGACCTGAAGAGAGCTGGGACCACAGTCTCAAAGAAAACCATTAGTAACACACTACACCGTCATGGATTAAAATCCTGCAGCGCACGCAAGGTCCCCCTGCTCAAGCCAGCGCATGTCCAGGCCCATCTAAAGTTTGCCAATGACCATCTGGATGATCCAGAGGAGGAATGGGAGAAGGTCATGTGGTCTGATGAGACTAAAATAGAGCTTTTTGGTCTAAACTCCACTCGCCGTGTTTGGAGGAAGAAGAAAGATGAGTACAACCCCAAGAACACCATCCCAACCGTGAAGCATGGAGGTGGGAACATCATTCTTTGGGGATGCTTTTCTGCAAAGGGGACAGGACGACTGCACCGTATTGAGGGGAGGATGGATGGGGCCATGTATCGCGAGATCTTGGCCAACAACCTCCTTCCCTCAGTAAGAGCATAGAAGATGGGTCGTGGCTGGGTCTTCCAGCATGACAACGACCCGAAACACACAGCCAGGGCAACTAAGGAGTGGCTCCGTAAGAAGCATCTCAAGGTCCTGGAGTGGCCTAGCCAGTCTCCAGACCTGAACCCAATAGATAATCTTTGGAGGGAGCTGAAAGTCCGTATTGCCCAGTGACAGCCCCAAAACCTGAAGGATCTGGAGAAGGTCTGTATGGAGGAGTGGGCCAAAATCCCTGCTGCAGTGTGTGCAAACCTGGTCAAGAACTACAGGAAACGTATGATCTCTGTAATTGCAAACAAAGGTTTCTGTACCAAATATTAAGTTCTGCTTTTCTGATGTATCAAATACTTATGTCATGCAATAAAATGCAAATTAATTACTTAAAAATCATACAATGTGATTTTCTGGATTTTTGTTTTAGATTCCGTCTCTCACAGTTGAAGTGTACCTATGATAGAAATTGCTGACCTCTACATGCTTTGTAAGTAGGAAAACCTGCAAAACCGGCAGTGTCTCAAATACTTGTTCTCCCCACTGTACTTGGGTGCAAAAGAGCAAGAGGATAAGTAACAATATGGGGATGAGGTAGTTGGGTGTGCAATTTACAGATTGGCTGTGTACAGGTACAGTGATCGGTAAGCTGCTCTGACAGCTGATGCTTAAAGTTAGAGAGGGAGATATAAGGGTCCAGCTTCTGTGATTTTTGCAATTCGTTCCAATCATTGGCAGCAGAGAATTGGAAGGAAAGGCGGCCAAAGGAAGTGTTGGCTTTGGGGATGACCAGTGAAATATACCTGTTGGAGCGCCTGCTACGGGTGGGTGTTGCTATGGTGACCAGTGTGCTGAGATAAGGCGGGGCTTTACCTAGCATAGACTAATAGATGACCTGGAGCCAGTGGGTTTGGCGTCGAATATGTAGTGAGGGCCAGCCAACGAGAGCATACAGGTCGGAGTGGTGGGTAGTATATGGGGCTTTGGTGACAAAGCGGATGGCCCTGTGATAGTCTACGTCCAGTTTGCTGAGTAGAGTGTTGGAGGCTATTTTGTAAATGACATCGCCGAAGTCAAGGATCGGTAGGATAGTCAGTTTTACGAAGGTATGTTTGGCAGCAAGAGTGAAGGAGGCTTTGTTGCGAAATAGGAAGCTGATTCTAGATTGAAATTTTGGATTGGAGATGCTTAATGTGAGTCTGGAAGGAGAGTTTACAGTCTAACAAGACACCTAGGTATTTGTAGTTGTCCACATATTCTAAGTCAGAACCGTCCAGAGTAGTGATACTAGTCGAGTGGGAGGGTGCGGGCAGCAATCGGTTGAAGAGCATGCATTTAGTTTTACTAGCATTTCAAAGCAGTTGGAGGCCATGAAGGAGTGTTGTATGGCATTGAAGCTCGTTTGGAGGTTTGTTAGCACAGTGTCCAAAGAAGGGCCAGATGTATACAGAATGGTGTCATCTACGTAGAGGTTTATCAGAGAGCAACATCATTGATATATACAGAGAAAAGAGTCAGCCAGAGAATTGAACCCTGTGGCACCCCCAGAGACTGCCAGAGGTCCGGACAACAGGCCCTCCGATTTGACACACTGAACTCTATCTGATAAGTAGTTAGTGAACCAGACGAGGCAGTACTGTTTTTATCGATGGCGGTTATGATATCGTTTAGGACCTTGGGTGTGGCTGAGGTGCACCCATGACCAGCTTGGAAACCAGATTGCAAAGTGGAGAAGGTACGGTGGGATTTGAAATGGTCGGTGATCTGTTTGTTAACTTGGCTTCCAAAGATTTTAGAAAGGCAGAGCAGGATGGATATAAGTCTATAACAGTTTGGGTCTAGAGTGTCTCCCCCTTTGAAGAGGGGGATCACCGAGGCAGCTTTCCAATCTTTGGGGATCTCAGACGATACGAAAGAATGGTTGAATAGGCTAGTAACAATAGGCTAGTAACAATTTCAGCGGATAATTTTAGAAAGAGAGGGTCCAGATTGTCTAGCCCAGCTGATTTGTAGGGATCCAGATTTTGCAGCTCTTTCAGAACATCAGCTGTCTGGATTTGGGTGAAGGAGAAGCGGGGGGTGTCACGCCCTGACCTTAGAGAGCCGTTTTATTTCTCTATTTGGTCCCCAGCCTGGTGAGCCCTAGGGCAGCTCCACGTACCAGACTGCCCATACGTCTCCTCACTCCATTGATGATCCATGGCACGAAGCCTCCAGTGATGATCCATGGCAAGAAGCCTCAGGTGATGATCCATGGCACGAGGCCTCCAGTGAGGAGTCATGGCACGAATCCTCCAAAGTAAGGCCTCCTGTCCGGAGTCTCCAGCGAAGGTCTCCAGTCCGGAGCCTCCAGCGACGGTCCCCAGTCCAGAGCATCCAGCGACAGTCCCCAGTCCGGGGCCCGCAACGAGGGTGCCCAGTCCGGGGCCCGCAGCGAGGGTGCCCAGTCCGGGGCCCGCAGCGAGGGTGCCCAGTCCGGGGCCAGCAGCGAGGGTGCCCAGTCCGGGGCCCGCAACGAGGGTGCCCAGTCCGGGGCCAGCAGCGAGGGTGCCCAGTCCGGGGCCAGCAGCGAGGGTGCCCAGTCCGGGGCCAGCAGCGAGGGTACCCAGTCCGGGTCCCGCAACGAGGGTGCCCAGTCCGGGGCCCGCAGCGAGGGTTCCCAGTCCGGGGCACGCAACGAGGGTGCCCAGTCCGGGTCCCGCAACGAGGGTGCCCAGTCCGGGGCCCATAACGAGGGTCCCCAGTCCAGGGCCCGCAGCGAGGGTCCCCAGTCTGGGGTCGGCGACGAGGGTCCCCGCACCAGAGGTGGAGCCACCACCGATGTAGAAGCCCACCCGGACCCTCCCCTATAGGTTCAGGTTTGCGGTCGGGAGTCCGCACCTTTGGGGGGGGTACTGTCACCCCCTGACCTTAGAGAACCATTTTATTTCTCTATTTGGTTAGGTCAGGGTGTGATGTGGGGTGGGCATTCTAGGTTTTGTTTTCTAGGTTTCTGTATTTCTATGTTTTGGCCGGGTATGGTTCTCAATCAGGGACAGCTGTCTATCGTTGTCTCTGATTGAGAATCATACTTAGGCAGCCTTTTTACCCACCTAATGTGTGGGTAATTATTATTTTTCCGTGTGTGTTTGTGTGCACCTCGGTTGCGTCACGTTCTTTGCTGTTTACCTGTTTGTTTTGATGGTTAAGTTTTTCACTCCGATTAAAAGATGTGGAACGACATGCACGCTGCGCCTTGGTTGTTTTATAACAGGGAGTTTGAGAATAGCGAGCGTGACAGGGGGAGCTTGGGCAATTTGCTGTGGGGGTGCTGAGATGTTGGCCGGGGTAGGGGTAGTCAGGTGGAAAGCATGGCCAGCTGTTTAAAAATGCTTATTGATATTATCGATTATCGTAGATTTATCAGTGGTGACAGTGTTTCCTATCCTCAGTGCAGTGGGCAGCTGGGAGGAGGTGCTCTTATTCTCCATGGACTTTACTCTGACAAAAACTTTTGGGGAATTAGTGCTACAGGATGCAAATTTCTGTTTGAAAAAGCTAGCCTTAGCTTTCCTAACTGAGTATATTGGTTTCTGCCTTCCCTGAAAAGTTGCATATCGCGGGGGCTATTCGATGCTAATGCAGAACCCCACAGGATGTTTTTGTGCTGGTCAAGGGCAGTCAAGAGCAGTCAAGTCTGGGGCTATATTTGTTCTTAGTTCAATTTTTTTTCTTTTTCTAATTCTTTCTTTCTCTCTCTCGGAGGACCTGAGCCCTAGGACCATGCCTCAGGACTACCTGGCCTGATGACTCCTTGCTGTCCCCAGTCCACCTGGCCGTGCTGCTGCTCCAGTTTCAACTGTTCTGCCTGCGGCTATGGAACCCTGACCTGTTCACCGGACGTGCTACCTGTCCCAGACCTGCTGTTTTCAACTCTCTAGAGACAGCAGGAGCGGTAGAGATACTCTGAATGATTGACTATGAAAAGCCAACTGACATTTACTCCTGAGGTGCTGACCTGTTGCACCCTCGACAACCACTGTGATTATTATTATTATTTGACCCTGCTGGTCATCTATGAACATTTGAGCATCTTGGCCATGTTCTGTTATAATCTCCACCCGGCACAGCCAGAAGAGGACTGGCCACCCCTCATAGCCTGGTTCCTCTCTAGGTTTCTTCCTAGGTTCTGGCCTTTCTAGGGAGTTTTTCCTAGCCATTGTGCTTCTACACCTGCATTGCTTGCTGTTTGGGGTTTTAGGCTGGGTTTCTGTACAGCACTTTGAGATATCAGCTGATGTAAGAAGGGCTTTATAAATAAATTTGATTTGATGAGGGGTGGTCGTTTGACCGCGGACCCATTATGCACGCAGGCAATGAGGCAGGGATCGCTGAGATCCTGGTTGAAGACAGCAGAGGTGTATTTAGAGGGCAAGTTGGTCAGGATGATATATAAGAGGGTGCCCATGGTTACGGATTTGGGGTTGTACCTGGTAGGTTCCTTGATAATTTGTGTGAGATTGAGGGCATCTAGCTTAGATTGTAGGACGGCTGGGATGTTAAACATGTCCCAGTTTAGATCACCTAACAGTACGAACTCTGAAGATAGATGGGGGGCAATCAATTCACACATGGTGTCCAGGGCACAGGTGGGGGCTGAAGGGGGTCTATAACAAGCGGTAACGGTGAAAGACTTGTTTCTGGAAAGGTGGATTTTAAAAAGTAGAAGCTCGAATTGTTTGGGCACAGACCTGGGTAGTATGACGGAACTCTGCAGGCTAACCTCCGCCCCCTTTGGCAGTTCTATCTTGTCGGAAAATGAAATTTCAGGATTTTTGGTGGCCTTCCTAAACCAGGATTCAGACACGGCTAGAGTGTGGCAGTGTGCTGAAGCAGTTTCCCGTGGAGCCATAAACTGTAAGGAAGAGGAGTGTCTTAAGTAGGATGTATATAAACTGTGATGTCTGAAATGTTCTGCTGTCTGATTTTCAGCTGTACAGAACCTTTGGGAAGAATTCAACTTGGTTAAAGCTTCTCTAGTGTCCGTGGGTTATTTACTCTGACAAATGAGAACCCAACACTACAATACCATATATTAAAAAATAAGTCATTAATTGTGTAGTTATTTATAATAAAGCATCCTAAAAATCTCATGACACAGACAGCTTTTGTTAACATTAGGAACCAAAAATGTTTGCAATACTGTTAATATATAGGCAAAGGATGAAGGTGGAAACTAGAATCTGCACAATTGTAGTATAGAGCAGCAGAAGCTTATAGTTAGTACATTTAATAACACATATTATTCAGTACGTTATTTTAATCTGAAACATTCTGATTTTTATGTTTGGGGCCGTCACCATCTTCCGGTCTAGTCAGCACATGTTAGCAGGGTACAGGTCCTCTTTGCTTTACAGCAGGTGTTCTTGAACAGTCTTCTGTCATTGGTTGTTTGGGCCCTTATTCTGCTTTAAATTTGTATTGGAGGATTGCAACAAACTGAAAAGTGCATACACTGCCACCTACTGGAGTGTGAGGCCTCCCTTCTATTATACAGTATCTAACCATGTTTCCCCCTACTGTTTTAGAGTGTGAATTCATTACACTTTGTGACACAAAGAGGGAAGGGAAAAATGATGAGGAAAAGGGAAGAAAAATTGCCCTACCACCTACCATCATTGTCGGTGATCAGGCCTACAGTGGTTCCTCCTTTAAAAGTTGTGTCATACTGCAGCACACCTTGCGGGCTACTGCAGCATTCTGTGGCACGTTATCTATTTGTCAGCCATTTTTTATGTTAATGCGAGTTATTGCTAGTTTGACCACCAGAGGGCATCTTTGAGAAGCATTTGATAGTCTTCCATATTGCAGGCACGCGGGAGACCGGGGTTCAATTCCCCGACAGGAAGGAAGGAGTAGGCTGTCCTTGTAAATAAGAATTTGTTCTTAACTGATTCCATGTGTTATTTCATAGTTGTGACGGCTTCACTATTATTCTACAATTTAGAAAATAGTAAAAATAAGGACAAATCCTGGAATGAGTAAGTGTGTCCAAATATGGCGCTGTACAACGTGGCGGTCTGGAGTAGGCTTCAGCATAAGTGGATTGAAGGATTCTAAATTAATATCTAAGGGGCATAACATTTCCACACCCTAATTGTAGTGTAACCAAACTTTCAGTTGAGCGTACTAGCTCTTTGCTTTCTCTACAAGAAGTTGATGCTGTTGCTACTGTATGCAACCTCTTGCTAGCTAGTTAGCATAACAAATTACTAGTTAGACATTTTTCGACTTTGGATGTGTTCTTAAATTCAATCTGGAGTGCCTGCACACATAAATTCAGATCGTTGTCAGTTTGTAAATTCAGACCGTTTCGCTCTCGGATCGCACACTGGACGTTCGGGCTGAGGAGTAACGTTAGGGTTGATTTGAGCGTTCTGGCCTTACAACGGCAGTCAAGCACCCAAGCTAAGGTTGGCTAGCTTGCTAGCTACTTCCAGACATAAATGAGACCACTCTGACCATTTTACTCGCCCTAGCAGAGCTGGTTAGGCAGTTTGTGTTAACCAGAGCATTGGTGACCGTAACTGTGCTGCTGAAACAATTTCATTACGCTTTTTTCGAGAGTGCTCTGAAATCGGTGTAGATAGCCAGAGCGTATTTACGAAAGCAACCGAATATCCATTGTCAACGCACAACAACTATACCATTTAGCTAAGCTAAGAATAACGGGAATAATCAAGTCAATAAACATTGGGTGAGCTAGGCTGACATAACTGCATTTTGGAGCTGCCTTAAGAAAACAGAGACCATGTTTGTATGTGGCTTTATTAACTCAATGAGATATATATATACACTGCCGTCACTTAGAAATGTCCTTGTTGTTGAAAGAAAAGTATGTTTTTTGTCCAATAAAATAACATAAAATTGATCAGAAATACAGTATAAACATGGTTAATGTTGTAAATGACTATTGTAGTTGGAAATGGCTGATTTTAAATGGAATATCTACATAGGCGTACAGAGGCCCATTATCAGCAACCATCCCTCCTGGGTTCCAATGGCACGTTGTGTTAGATAATCCAAGTTTATCATTTTAAAAAGGATAATTGATCATTAGAAAACCCTTTTGCAATTATGTTAGCACAGCTGAAAACTGTTGTGCTGATTAAAGACGCAATAAAAAAACTGGCCTTCTTTAGACATCAGCATTTGTGGGTTTGATTACAGGCTCAAAATGGCCAGAAACAAAGAACTTTCTTCTGAAACTCGTCAGTCTATTATTGTTCTGAGAAATGAAGGCTATTCCATGCGAGAAATTGCCAAGAAACTGAAGATCTCGTACAACGCTGTGTACTACTTCCTTCACAGAACTGCGCAAACTGTCTCTAACCAGAATAGAAAGAGGAGTGGGAGGCCCCGGTGCACAACTGAGCAAGAGGACAAGTATATTAGTGTCCAGTTTGAGAAACAGACGCCTCACAAGTTCTCAACTGGCAGCGTCATGAAATAGTACCCGCAAAACACCAGTCTCAACGTCAACAGTGAAGAGGTGACTCTGGGACGCTGGCCTTCTAGGCAGAGTTGCAAAGAAAAAGCCATATTTCAGACTGGCCAATAAAAAGAAAAGATTACGATGGGCAAAAGAACACAGACACTGGACAAAGGAGATTGGAAAAAAGTGTTATGGACAGACAAATCTAAGTTTGAGGTGTTTGGATCACAAAGAAGAACATTTGTGAGACGCAGAAAAAATGAAAAGATGCTGGAGGAGTGCTTGACGCCATCTGTCAAGCATGGTGGAGGTAATGTGATGGTCTGGGGGTGCTTTGGTGGTGGTAAAGTGGGAGATTTGTACAGGGTAAAAGGGTTCTTGAAGAACGAAGGCTATCACTCCATTTTGCAACGCCATGCCATACCCTGTGAACGGCGCTTAATTGTAGCCAATTTCCTCCTACAACAGGACAATGACCCAAAGCACAGCTCCAAACTATGCAAAACCTATTTAGGGAAGAAGCAGTCAGCTGGTATTCTGTCTATAATGGAGTGACCAGCAGTCACCGGATCTCAACCCTATTTATCTGTTGTGGGAGCAGCTTGACCGTATTGTACGTAAGAAGTGGCCATCAAGCCAATCCAATTTGTGGGAGGTGTTTCAGGAAGCATGGGGTGAAATCTCTTCAGATTAGCTCAACAAATTGACAACTAGAATGCCAAAGCTCTGCAAGGATGTAATTGCTGCAAATGGAGGATTCTTTGACAAAATCAAAGTTTGAAGGACACAATTATTATTTCAATTAAAATCATTATTTATAATCTTGTCAATGTCTTGACTATATTTCCTATTCATTTTTCAACTAATTTTATGTATGCTTTCATGGAAAACAAAAACATTTCTAAGTGACCCCAAACTTTTGAACAGTAGTGTATGTGTGTGTATATATATACACAGATGAAGTCGGAAGTTTACATACACATTTAAACTCAGTTTTTCATAATTCCTGACATTTAATCCAAGTAAAACAATCCCTGTTTTAGGTCAGTTAGGATCACCACTTTATTTTAAGATTGTGAAATGTCAGAATAATAGTAGAGAGAATGATTTATTTCAGCTTTTATTTCTTTCATCACATTCCCAGTGGGTCAGAAGTTTACATACGCTCAATTAGTATTTGGTAGCGTTGTCTATAAATTGTTTAACTTGGGTCAAATGTTTCAGGTAGCCTTCCACAACCTTCCGACAATAAATTGGGTGAATTTTGGCCCATTCCTCCTGAGAGAGCTGGTGTAACTGGCTTGTAGGCCTCCTTGCTCGCACACGCTTTTTCAGTTCTGCCCACTCATTTTCTATAGGATTGAGGTCAGGGCTTTGTGATGGCCACTCCAATACATTGACTTTGTTGTCCTTAAGCCTTTTTGCCACAACTTTGGAAGTATGCTTGGGGTCATTATCCATTTGGAAGACTCATTTGCGGCCAAGCTTTAACTTCCTGACTGATGTCTTGAGATGTTGCTTCAATATATCCACATAATTTTCCTCCCTCATGATGCCATCTATTTTGTGAAGTGTACCAGTCCCTTCAGCAAAGCACCACCACAGCATGATGCTGCCACCCCCGTGCTTCACGGCTAGGATGGTGTTCTTCGGCTTGCAAGCTTCCCCTTTTTCCTCCAAACATAACAATGGTCATTATAACCAAACAGTTCTAGTTCTGTTTCATCAGACCAGAGGACATTTCTCCAAAAAGTATGATCTTTGTGCCCATGTGCAGTTGCAAACCGTAGTCTGGCTTTTTTATGCCGGTTTTGGAGCAGTGGTTTCTTCCTTGCTGAGTGGCATTTCAGGTTATGTCGATATAGGACTCGTTTTACTGTGGCTATAGATACTTTGGTACCCGTTTCCTCCAGCATTTTCACAAGGTCCTTTGCTGTTGTTCTGGGATTGAATTGCACTTTTTGCACCAAAGTACGTTCATCTCTAGGAGACAGAACGCGTCTCCTTCTTGAGCGGTATGACGGCTGCGTGGTCCCATGGTGTTTATACTTGCGTAGTATTGTTTGTACAGATGAACATGGTACCTTCAGGCGTTTGGAAATTGCTCCCAAGGATGAACCAGACTTATGGAGGTCTACAATTTTCTTTCTGAAGTCTTGGATGATTTCATTTGATTTTCCCATGATGTCAAGCAAAGATGCACTGAATTTGAAGGTAGGCCTTGAAATACATCCACAGGTACACCTCCAATTAACTCAAATTATGTCAATTAGCCTATCAGAAGCTTCTAAAGCCATGACATAATTTTCTGGAATTTTCCAAGCTGTTTAAAGGCACAGTCAACTTAGTGTATGTGAACTTCTGACCCACTGGAATTGTGATACAGTGAATGATAAGTGAAATAATCTGTCTGTAAACAATTGTTGGAAAAATTACTTGTGTCATGCACAAAGTAGATGTCCTAACCGACTACCCAAAACTATAGTTTGTTAACAAGAAATGTGTGGAGTTGTTGAAAACGAGTTTTAATGACTCCAACCTAAGTGTATGTAAACTTTATATATATTGTTTGCAAACTGATGTAACTCATATTAATGTCAAAATAACATGCAAAACAGGCAAGCCCCCCCGTCAAAAAATAATCTGCGCCACCTGCCCTGAATGATGGGTCGCCATTGATCCTTCGACATCACTGCACCATGGGGACACTTGACCTCCACCACTGCTGTGGTGCCCACCATACCGTCCGGTGAAGCATCCAGGGTCCCAGACCCCATGACCCAAAGCTCTGACTCCTGCACATCCATCCCTGCAGCCATTTTGAATGCCTTGACGCCCTCATCTTTGTTATCTGTGCCCCACTACAGACAACACCCATCCAACAACTGAACACCTTGAAGTACATTCGTTTTAAGAAATGTGCTAAATAAATTAAGTTTGATTTGAATGATGACATTACAGCTGTAGAATATTTAAGTGCAGTTTTTCCATAAACTTTTGTTAACTTGGGATTGTATCACTTGACATATCAAATATATAGTGGAAACGATCCTATAAATCAAGACTGTGTGAATGCATGAACCACTTCTAATAAATAAATGCGTTGCCTTTGAAGATTTGTCTCTGGTTATGAAACTACAATACAGGCTGGATGTCAAAACAAAGCCAATTCTGAATGTCAATAGATTTTTTGGATTCATTCTCATCAATGACAACATTCTAGAACTGGTATCCAGGGTAATGTGGTTAATGATTATATAATTGATTAAGTGGCTCTTTCCTTGTAGAATGTTGACAGCTGTATAAGACACATTGTATTGCTAAGATGCTCAAACTTAACTTAATAGCTACACTCACCGACTCAGGATAAACGTTTTCCCCTCATGCTGGCCCTGACCAAACCGGGTAAATTGCCCCTCACTATATCTGCATTTCTCCACATGGCCAGACTTCTAGTGGTCTTCTCCCCTTGTAATGCACTTATGCTCATCCTTGAAAAATGTTATAAGGTCTGAAATACACACCAAAGTCGACATACTGTACAAACAATTATCTTGGCTAAGTAAAACAAAATGATTGTTTTGATATACTGCTCTGCTAACTAAAGTCTAGTCAGTGGCTAGCTACGACAGAGAAAGGGGACATAAATTCATGGATGGTCACAAAGGTTTCTGATCGTGCTGGTGAACGGTAGCTGACGGCGCCAGCAAGAGATGATGTGCAGCAGCTTCCCGCAGTAATTTGTCTTGCTGAGGTCTTCTCTGTTGCTAATTAATTTTGAATTTTTATAGTAAATTGAGGTGGATATAGACAAAACTCAGCTTGTCCGAGAGAGAATTACATGGCAAACAAAACGTCACGCCTGTGTGTAAACCTACACGAAACACAGACCTTATATGAAGTAGTTCTAAAATCCCAGACGCAAAAATGTATGGGGAAAAAACCATTGTGACCATTACCGGGTTTCACGGCTAAATGTTATCGATATTATGACCCGTCCACTGTGCCAAACTATTTCCTCCTCCACATTAACTGGATTGGTGGAACAGTGCAGAAGAGAAACTCCCCCGAGAGTATTTCTTTTTATTCTCGTCAAGACCAGAATGTGGGGGACATATAAAGTTTCAGGGGTTTATTTTATGCCTGGCTACGTTAGGTTATTTGTAGACAGTTGGCGTGTAGCCTACACACACCAGCATTTATTGTTATTGAATTGTAGGCTACCGGTAATTACATTTCCCCAAAACCTTTATGATTTTCCTGTGATGTTTTATTGACGTGCGCTGTGATGAAATAAATTGCCATACACACTCAAATAAATTACACCACTCAATTGGGTAGACCTTCTAAATAAATACTATTAGCATATTCTTTACAATGAAACAGATTATCTAGATGTCATGCCAAAGAGAGTGATCCACATGCATGATAATACAAATTACGCATATTGACTTGTTATACTGTCAACAGTATATGTCTGTCTGACTGCCCATGTGCCATTAAACTAGAGTGCAATTTTGTGATAACTTGACAAGGTATTTCCACACACGTTTAAATGTTAATTGCCTTTACTTGCAAACTAGAAAATAAAGACGTACAGCAGCCATGTACAAACGGTAGAATACTGTGAGTGATATAGCCAATTTAACATGAGAAGTGTCCCGTTATACTGCGCCGACTCTGGGCGATGACATCACAGGAGGGTAAAGGTCACGGTCAATACTAATGTCCATAATAACAACGCTTACATGAATAGTAATAATACTATACTGCAGTCAAGTACAATTCAGTAGGAATTATTTGTATAGTGTTCACCGTATAACACATTTGTACAATGACCAGAATAAATAACGCAGGCCCCGTTAATTGTTCCATTTGTTTGTAGAGAAAGTCAAGATGCTTTTCACTGAAGTTAACTGAATCTGAGCATAAAATGGGCCAATCTTTCTCAAACCTTTCCCCTCTTAGACAGTGCAGGCAGCTGTAGCCTAACATCCCACTGCATTACACCCTCGTATTGCTCAGAGAAGAGAGGAATAATGTACATTTCTAAAAGTTTAAAACCAATCCTTTGAAATTATTTGCTATTTACTGTCATTTTCATCTCGCTCATGAAAGCACTTTTGATTGTATTCTGACACCTTCTGGCCAACGTGCATACTCCAGCCAATGAGTGAAATAGCATAAATGCCAACTTCTACACAGCCTATACACACACTCAAACCTCTCGCATAGAAACACAAAAATAAACAAAAATACACCAAAAACTGTGATGGTGGTGCCGAGTAGGACGAGCACAGGTCAGCACTGACAATTGAATACATGCAGAAAAAAAAAAATCTATTAGGTCATGGGATAGTTCACCCAAAATACAAAATTACATATTGGTTTCCTTACACTGCAGGCCAGGGGTTTCCAAAAAATGTTGGACTACGACTCAATTTTGATATATATAAAAATTCCAACCCCACCATGTGAAAAAAAGTGATGTCATCAACAGCCAATGTTAACTTTTTTAATTTGGGCTATGACAGTCTATTACAAATCAGTCTGACAGTACTTTTGACAGTATTTCCACCTGACAAATCAGTTTGACAGTACTTTTGACAGTATTTCCACCTGAAAAATCCTTCTGACAGTACTTTTGACAGTATTTCAATCTGAAGGAAGTATGGCTTGAGGTGACTGAAATGCATCAGAAAGGTATTGGGAAGTTCAGAAGATCATCAGGTCATCAGATCATTTTCCCCACAGTCTAATTTAGTGCCTGGTCTTACCAACTCTGTTCTAATGAGTCCTGCATGGTTTGTGGGCATTGTAGAGGGAAACAGAATTGTATTTTGTAGCGTAAACGGTTCAAAAGATAGAAACACATTTGTTGGAAGGAAACAGAAACCGCTTTGTTTATTACAACCACATCTAGCTAACCCTGGTTCTATGAACCAAGCTCAATTTTATTTCAGTTTCTCCCGCGACCGTAATTTTCAAATGAGGTGACCCCACATTGGGCCACGACCCCTAGTTTGGGAAACACAGCTGAAATAAAACGAAAGCATACCTTCTCCATACACTGATTACAGGGTAAGGAAACAAATGTCATTTTGCAATTTGTGTGAACTATCACTTTAAACAAAGCAAACACCTGGACTTTACACTCTGATAAAAATGGTTAAAATAAAAACAAACAAAGAATGAACTAATCAATCCTTTATTAGTTGCACTATTGGAGAAGATGGGGAGATAATTCACTTGATACCCACCTCTGTTCAAGCACTGTTAGTTTCATGCTTTGTTAAACGGGGGTGATGGCGCATTCACCAGATCACACCCACGCAGTTTAGCAGCCGGGCTGAGCTCCCTCCCACTGCCTGTAGTGCCGCCGCCTACAATCACTATTGCCATGGCAACACATCAGTGACTTGCATTGGCAGGGAGGCCATCACACAGGGCTGAGATTGGGAGGATGGGAGGGAGGGAGCTACACATGTGGGTGTTCAGTGATGAGTTGACCTGATCTCAGGAGAAAATCTGTGTGTGTGTGTGTGTGTGTGTGTGTGTGAGAAAGAGATGAGAGAGGCAGAGAGGGAGGAGAGACAGCAAGGGAGTGTGTGTGTGTGTGTGAGAGAGAGAGAGAGAGAGAGAGAGAGAGAGAGAGAGAGAGAGAGAGAGAGAGAGAGAGAGATGTGAAGTATGAAAAGGACCTGCGTCAGAGTGAGCAGAGTGAGTCATCGGGCAGTTTCAGAATGTTTTAATATGACACTGATGCAAATGCTTTACCCCAGACAGCGGTTCATCATCCCTTTCTTTTTAAGAAGAGAAACTCTTGACTGGACCACATTCAGTCTGTCTGTCAGCATTCATTATACCTTATAAATACCAGTGTAGGTTCTCTGCCATGGAACAGTTTAGCTGTCTAGCTGTAAAAAATAAATTAAAAAAAGAATAACCGAAAAAATCTAAATGTTGTTATTTTATCGTAGGACATAATAATAAGATTAATATAAAATATATATTTTTTTATCTTATAACAGAAAATATAATGTTCCTTCTTTCTGGATCAGACATATATCATGAATGAGGAAAAACAACCGCCATAAAAAATAAAGTTTAATAATGTTTGTGCTGTATAACAAATAAAATATATTAGTGTTTAAAAAACAGGTGCATATCTACTGTGTAGGCAAGCCTAGACTAACTCGATGCTTTACGATAACAGGGATAAGAACATGAATCAATGTACTATTAACATCGCGACCATCTATCACACTGCGGGACATGCGTTGGTCTGTGAACATTACATGACACTGATTAAACTAAACCAGTACAGAAGACAGGAGAAGTCACCTAGCACAGAACAGAACAGACAGCGGGCCCAGAAACTATGCACTTAGTACTGAAACAGTACTTACAAAAGTATTGCATTTGTTGCAGTCTTATTGACCTAGAGAGACCAGTATTACAAAACTGTTGTGACTGCGGTGACCCCGAAAAAGACCAACGGACTCTAGAGCAAGACGGATTTACACATTGGAAACACAACATTAAACAACCATCTGAGAGCTAATTCTAACATACGAACATCTTGAATTGTACATTGGTGGTCACAGGTGAAACACTGCTAGGATCTAAGACTACTAGGCTATGTAACATGACCATCTTATGATACCAGACACTTTCACTTGTTCTCTCTAACAACAGTTATTCGGTTTTTGCTCTACACACATAAACACTGTACTGAGATTGACACCAACACTACACTGACAAAACCCTGCTTTTGGGATTAGGCAAATATTCTTGTAATACTACAGGCCGAATTGGCCCTTTCGGTCCTACAGTGAGATATGTTAAAACACAACTTTCTGGAGTGCAACAATATAACAGATAGTGAAGGGGAAGAAATCGATACAGTTACATATCGGGATATTATTTTGGACAATATATCGCAATATTATTTTGGACAATATCGCAATGTTATTTTTGTGCTTAGCTGTACATGCGCAAAACCTCCAGTATTTTTCCTTCTATAGCTTGCTATCCATCTTCTTTTAAAATGGTGAGCTAACATCCTTTCGGCACTTTTATTCACATGACTGATCAAAACACCTTTTTTCATGGCTTTCATGGCTCTTTTTTCATGGCTCTGCAGTATCAAATCACAATACATATCGAATTGGCATATGGTAATATGATAATATGGTAGCATGAGGTCCCTGGCAATTCCCAGCCCTAATAACAGACCAGGGGCCCTACTCAATAAAATGGGTAACTCAATTAATGTTGTGTTGAGGTTCAAATGTGCATTCTTACAGTACAAGATCATGTGTTTGACAGACGTATCAAGGAAACTCGATTTGTCTAGGCCAACCCACGGGCAGACTGGCCATCTGGCATTTCGGGCAAACGCCAGATGGGCTGGTCAATTTTTTGCCTTGTGTGCCTGTCTAAACAGTTTTTTTTGTGCACAATTATCATGATCTGGCTAATAATGGGGGCCTCAAGGGGAAAAATGGGCTGGTATGGGGGCCTTGAGGAAAGAAATGGGCCAGTGTGGGGGCATCAAAGTAAAAAAATGCTAGGGCTGATTTTTCGTCCCAGTCCGTCTCCGGGCCGACCTATCCCATAACACTGATCTGAACTCTAACTGGAGTTCTATACACAAAAAATTCTGCAGCCTCAGTTTAATTTACAGTACCACTCATAAATACATACAGTACATACAGTAGGATGATGCAAAACTATAATTTCTCCTCTACAGATAGCTCTCTCTTTTCACCTCTGATTAAAACAGAATCCTACTGTATTCTTTACAGTACATCAGTTACCCACCGATCGAACACGACAAGCCAAAAATAGCTTGGGGTATTTTTGTTATTTTTCATATCCTGACCACTGCGCTCTTGTTTCACTTAACTTCATTCAAATTCATGTAGCGAAACAGAATGTAAGCTCAGGAGATCAGGATGGTGGTACAAGGCTACTTTCCCTACCCATCATTCTTAAATAACATCCTGTACATCCATCAATAAATACATAAAAACCTATACAGCACGAAAGGTATCCTGTGAAAGGACATCCTTGTTCAGTTTTCCCCGTGACTGAATCTATGCTCTACTCTAGACGCTGTGGCAAAAACCTTAGACAAAATTAAAGAAAATAAATGCTTTTTTTGAGGCAACGTTGGTTTGTTAAGGCTCTGCTGTGGCTGTGCTTGCTTTAGTATCCATTGATTCGACTGAGATAGATGCTTAGTGTAAAAAGTGTAAATGATGACTAAAACCGGATGGGGAAACAGACGAAGGATGGGAGGCACTATGTGGAATCCTCTGGTTCTGATTTGATGGTCTTCCTGTCAGTGTGGTTGGCCGCTTGATGCGAGGATCCATTTTCTAAGGTAAAACACAAAGAAGAGATCATCAGAATAAAACATGCAATGCGTTTTCTAATCATATACCTTTTCACTCATACTGTAGCTTGAATGTAGGCAGGTGTGTGCATGCAACAGTATGTATGTATGTTAATACATATGTGACTCAAGAGTGAACATACATTTGCCTGAGTGGTGCTGTACCTGTTGCTGGTGCTTTGGCCTCATCTGTGATATGGTTGTTATGGTATCGTTTGAGCTCATTGGCTAGCTGCTTCCCCAGGGGAAGCTCCCCCTCCGCCACACTCTTACTGGCCACCCGCAAGTTCATTGGTCGCTCGCCTGAAAGCATACATAATCACACAGACAAACATTAGGGCATGGATATTGAGATACGCGTTGCCATATTACACAATCAATTCCCATGGCACTGCTGTTAGAGTATCATTCAAGAAGCTGCTTAGATGATACAAAAAAATGATATGAACATTCTGTCTCTCAAAATCTTGAGAAGATCTGATGCGCATTTGCTGTGGGCCCGAGTTTGTACTCCACTCAGTGCCCAAAAAGATTTTATACTCTTCTTCTCATTCAACTTGAATAAGGTGCTTTTAATAGCTTATGAAGGAGAGACAGGATGAAAGAGAGAGAGACAGAGAGAGAGTGGGAGAGAGGAGAAAGACAAAGAGAGAGAGAAAGAGCGAGAGATCGAGAGCGAGAGAGACGCCCCTGGGCAGCAACATGGCGGAGGAGGTAAACAGGCGTGGGAGAGTTAATGACAGGTGCAGAGAGAGGATAATTATGGGTAACATGAATATAATGAGCTGTCAGGAGTATGGGCCGTGCGAGAGAGAAAAGGACGAGAGAAAAAAGGACGAAAATGGGATGAGACCCTGAGGGTTGCCTACCGGCTTAACACAGTTATGATTCCTCCTCACTTTGAGATGTGTGGAAAAAAACAGATACAAAATGATTCCCTGACTTATAAAATAAGATTTGAAGGCTGGAAATGGTGATTCACAGAGCTGTGAATTTGGAGCATGAGGACAGCACTCATGTACGAGCGCACTCCAAAGAGAGATACAGAAGACAGACAGTACCATTACCTTGGTGCGCTGTGCTTTTGTCTACCGACGTGCCGTTGGTGCCTGGAGCCTCACTGAGGTACTTCAAAGCCCCTGCAGGTATCCTCCAGTCCAGAGCGTGTAACCTCTCCTGTACCGCCGCATCATGGAGGATCTCCATCTGTCTGGCTAACAGACGGTCCAACTGCACCTGTTAAAACACAATACATTTACTGTTCGTTAGCAACTGCTCCTACTCTTGTCAAAAACATGCCTCCAGAAATGACAGTGTCAAATAAACGTGTCTCCTATAATGTTTACTTTATAAAAATATAAAAATGTAACCCCTTTTTCTACCCAATGGAAGCCAGCCGCCACAGCAATGTATTGGAGGACACACCGTTCACCTGACGACCGAGGTCAGCCTGCAGGCGCCCGGCCCACCACAACGAGTTGCTAGAGCGCAATGAGCCAAGTAAAGCGCTCCCCTAACACGGACGACTCGGACCCGGACTCCTGATCACGGCCGATTGTGAGACAGCCCGGGATCAAACCCGGGTCTGTAATGACGCCTCTAGCACTGCGATGCAGTACCTTAGACCGCTGCGCCACTCGGGAGACCCATGTTTACATTTTATAATCCACTTTTCAAGTATGTTACCTGAAGGTTTCTCCCAACTATCTCCTCTCCTTTGGACTTGGCGCAGGCTAGCTGTTCCCTCAGTATGCCCTGTCTCATGTGGATAGCCTGCAGAGCC
Source organism: Salvelinus alpinus (assembly GCF_045679555.1). Lineage (NCBI taxonomy): Eukaryota > Metazoa > Chordata > Actinopteri > Salmoniformes > Salmonidae > Salvelinus > Salvelinus alpinus. The sequence goes on from NC_092123.1 coordinate 8,137,026, forward strand.
TCCTGGATGTCAAAGAGGTTCTCCTCTGTCTTTATCCTTTTAGGAGACGGCTCATCTCTGTCACCGCAGCGAGACCTACAGTGGAGAAGACAATACATTCAGTTTGTACGCAGAGAAACATTGAAAGATCTGGAAAGCATAGTCTGAACATGACATGAATCATAACATATGATCTTTTACATAACTTAAAAATATGTCTCCGTAAAATGTAACACAAATAAGTCACCCATGCTTTCCCAACTTACCTTAGCATTGTTAACTCTAACAAGCAAGGTTGTGTGAGGTGCAGTGGAGGAGAGTGGCTCTTACTTGCTGGTCCTGTAGGTGTATTTGTAGGTGACCTCTCTGGAGATCTGCCTGGCCAGACCAAACAGCTCGTCTCTACGGGTCAGTAGTACCATGTCTCTCATACACAGCTGGGCTGCTGCTTCGTTCACTGTCAGCTGAAAGACGGAACACAGATGATAAGTCACGTTGTCAACTATAACTGTAGATACACAATTCTGTCAGTGAGCTCTTCAGTTGTAACTTCTACTACTGCCGACCTACTTTTAGACGGCTGAAGCAAGCGCACACATTGTCTTCAGGTGATTTACTTTTTGTAGTTTCCACCTCTTATTTGTGGAACTGAGGTTTGTCACTTGTATTGCACTGCCACTGAGTAGACTAACCTAGTACTGCAAAAGTATCCCGTCTCTTATCCCTACCTCATGAAGCGTCAGTTGTTTGCCATCCCTCCTCTTCGAGTCGAAGCGTCCGTAGATGGCGCTATATTTCCTGATCTCCTCCTCTCTCCTTGGATCATCATCACTCATATCAAAGATGTGGCTAATCATCTTGGCAAGTTTCTTATTTGTCTTCAGTTGCTCTTTGACCTCCGCCGGATCGCTCTTGGATAGGGCCGGGGTTATCCGGTCCACACACTCCAGGACAGACTGCAAAGCTGCAGCGTCAAGTGCCTCCAGACCCTCTCGTGGGGACGACGGAGACCCCCGGTCGGACGGAGAGAGGCTCTGTTCGCTGTCGTTGCTGTGACCCGACCAGAAGCGCCCCTCGCTGCCGCTCTGCAGTGGAGACCCCCCTGACACTCTGTCCCTGGCCACTTCCAGCTTTCCTGGATCCAGACATGTCGCAGCTAGGATTTTGGGAACCTTGACATGGGCCTCACCACGGGCGCTGTTGTTACCCCCTCGCTCCGCGCTGACTGGCGTGGGTGACCCCTCGGGTAACTTATAGACTGGTATACTACACACCGGCACAGATGTCAGGGGCTGATTAAACAACGTTGGATTGGTGACCCAGTCTCGCAGGGATTTCTGTAGCCTCCGGACGTGCAGGGGCTTGCTGGCCATGCCCACCAGAGCCATAATCTCTAGGAACTCCTCCTCCCCGGCCTCACAGAGCTGCTGCACGTCATCTCCTCCCTGCTGGATGAAGCCCTCGTAGTAATACAGCAGGTTGGCCCTCTGGAGGATTCGGTAGAGCTGCAGCTCCCCCAGAGTTCTGGGCAACGCCGCCGCCATGCCTGGGAGAGAGAACACAAGACGGGATGGGCAAGAGGTTCTGCCTGACCAGAGAGTGTTGGTGTATGTCAGTCAGCCAGTCAGTCACACACACACACACACGTGTGTGTTTGTGTGTGTGTGTGTGTGTGTGTGTGTGTGTGTGTGTGTGTGTGTGTGTGTGTGTGTGTGTGTGTGTGTGTGTGTGTGACTGACTGGCTGACTGACTGAGAGAGGAAGAGGCACTCCCTCCACTCCGCCTGAGTTCCCTTTGTAAGTTCTGCAGTACTAGGGCTGCAGATGGAAGAGGGGCGGTTAGCAGTTAGAGTCCTGTTAGTTGCTGATGGGACCACATGCCACAATCCTCCTTGGCAGCATGCGTAGGTGGCCTCTCACACACACAGGCTCCACTTGCTTTAGCCAAGGGATTGTTAACTACCCATTTCTTGTAAGTTAGAGGACTATGTCACAAATAATTAGATATTACTGAACGGCCCTTAGTTATGTGAATAATAAAATTTGATTGTTTATCATCAATGGGAATTCAAAGTGTTTGCAAACAACTGCACAACTACTTCATATATGACCATGGAATATCTGCACAAATCAATGTAGCTAAATAGAAAAGAAAAGAAATGAGTTTCAAAACACACAAAGGAAAAAAGGTAAATGCAAAATGCAGTAATCCAGCACCAGACTAAATGTCACTCAAAACCGGTCTTGTAAGTAAATCCACATCAGGAAGATGAGTAAAAATACCATTGTCGGCAATAATAGAACAGTGCTGCAACATTGTATCAAGGCTACAACTTGTTACATTATTGTCATAGCCCAATAACTTATTCCAACGATGTATATTAAGTGTTACATACCTGGTGAACGTTAGTCCCCTTTCGTTTCCTTTATCTAGTTGTTACAATCTATCAGCTACAGTATAGGCTGAACTGCCATAAACTGTAACTGAATAAACTGTACAATTATCGGTAGATCTCTAATTTCCTAATAAGCGCGCTCTCTGGCCTCAAAAGTCCTCGCGTTCTTTGACAACGTTCACCTTCCCTCCTTCGCCTCCTTGAATAGACATAAGATTGTGTTGAACGTCTCTAGACTAGATGACTGTGAGCTGCCTGGTTGCTACCCTACCCCCTCCTCCCCGGCGATTGAAATTGGGATATTCCGCGGTTGCTACAGTGCTCACTCCCACGCGCCTGCGTGACGCAAATCCTGGCGTGGGCGGACAGGGGCGTGGGAGGCTTCTGCATGGAATACCAAGCACCACATCTCAGCAGTGGCAGAGGCAGGCAGCGCCGGTCAACTGGGACGGTGTGAGGCGAGGGGAGAGTGGATCCTAAAACGCCCTTTTGGCTATATGACGGTATAGAAGTGAAACTGTTGACATTTCAGATAGACTAATAAGGATTGGCTCATATCATCTATGACGTAATTAGGTTATTTGATATTTTCATTTATTGATTGAGATGTTTTTTACTCCTTCACTCTTTGGATAAAACACGTTAGTATATGCAAATTATGTTTCTATACAAACATTTATTTTGAGTCTCTTGCCATGACAATTTAGTGTCTTAGTGTTTTACCCATCAGATCACTCTCAGAATTGAGGCAGTAAGTGGGAATATATGCAGAGAGAGAAGGGGGACTTTGCCCTATGTGTGCATGGGAACCACAAACATTTCTCTAAGGACTTACACACACCCACACAAATCTTCAGCTGGCACCAGACCCTTTTCCAAATATACTCTCAGACTTGTGCATTGCCCATTTCACTTTGGGCGTGGACTGTCTACAATACACATAATCAACTCACAGAACAAGATGTTCATTCTGTGTCCTTCACTGTCATGTGAACATAAACTCTTATTTTCACATTATTATCACAAATTATAGAAAGGAGGAAGGCTTGCTCTCTCTAGAGACACAACAGAAAGCGTCCTGCTTACTGTTATGATAACTCAATCTGCTTCTGTATCAATGAGCTATTTCTGGCAAGTAGGCCATGCAGCCACAGCACACAGCACAGCCTTAGGGAGATGATGAGGCTTTGTTTTTATCCTGGGGAAAATAGATCTAGAATATATCTAGAATCTACACACTGCTACTGAACAAACTCTCAGCGCACATTTCTTGTACTCATGAGAAAAGAGACTCCTCTTACTAACTACTATCTATATTTGCTGAGCTACTTTTTTCAGCTGCACATTTTTTTTAAGAAAAATTATAATTATGAGTATGTATTTACCAAGCTAGGCTACTACTTTAGCTGCTAAGTTTTTTTTTTACCAAGAAGATGAATTATCAAGATAATTGAGTAGAGGAGCATATACTGTATTTCCCATCCTTGTGAAGCTATGAGACCAGAGAACAGAGATGAGAACCGACTAGCTACTATTTACTGTAGTTTATTTATATTTTATGAAGAAGATTAATGATGAGGATAGGTAATTGAGTCAGAGAATGCGTCCCAAATGGCACCCTATTCCCTATATAGCGCACTACCTTGGACCTGAGCCCTATGGGGAACAGGGAATAGGTACCCATTTGGGACACAGGCAGAGTAGAGGAGCAGCAGTTGTGTGGTTTTAATGATGTGCTTTCCACACAGCCAGACAGGGCCAGGGTAACAGAGAACAGGTACATCCAGCCCAGATAGTTTCCAGCAGCACACCCACTCCTTTAATCCTGTCTTTGGACGGCCCTGACCTGCCAGAGCCCGCCCGCCCGCGCGCACACGCACACACACACACACACACACACACACACACACACACACACACACACACACACACACACACACACACACACACACACACACACACTCTCTCACTCTCCGAATACACCCGGCATTGCACCCTGTTACAGGGCTACATATAGGCTATATATATTTTCCAATGAATATGTCCACTTTTAGAGATGAGATAACATATATATTTTCCATTTGCCTCAAATCGTTTTATCGGTACTGTATTTCAGATTTCTATAAGTGCTCTTTTTAAAAGTGTTCTGTACATCTTCACTGTTGTACCAATTACAAACACGTTTCACCGACACCCACGCACGTGTGCGCTTGTCAGTCCCTCGCCTTACCCTGTCATAACATCCCCACACACACCAGAGGAAGCTTCCTGGTCTCAAAATGGTTAACATGAAGGACATGAATAACACATCAATTAGAATATAATAAATTCAATATTTACAGACATGAGCACTTATGCAGGTGTTATAACACATTATGCATTAAACACTATTAAACTATACATGTGAATAGTTGACTTTCATAGTTTTGTTAGTAAGTGAAAAATATAATTTGTAGGCGAACCCTAAACAGTATGTAACGTATAGCCCATTACTTTGTGTTTTTGTGTCTGATGCCATGAGCATCTTACGTCTGAGTGAACATGTGTCTGCGAGCTAAGTGTGGGTGGAAGTGTGTGTGTGGGCGGCAGAGTGTGCTGTGTATGTGGGCGGAAGTGTGGGTGTGGGTTGAGAAAAGTACTACAATCTTAGAACTGATGAGGTAGTATTATTACAATAAACTTGACGCCATTTTTAGATCAATGTCACTATGTTGATTGTGCATCTATATGTTCATAAATGCAGCAGCTGAAAATGCAGTGAATTTCCCCCCAGTAAATAGTGGTCTGTCTATTACAAACAGATACGCCAGACTAGTACCTAATGACAAACACAGAGGCAGGCTAGGGGATTGATCGGCCCACACTCAGGGTCCGTAGTGGGCTTCTCAGAGTCATAATGAATGGAGATTACATTCCTAAACCCCGGGGGTTTTACCCATGTGGGTGGGCCTACGATCACGCAGGTTCCAGAGACCCCCTCAACGCCCACCGCCTAGCCCAGCTAATGTGTGTCATATTATCTTCCGATGTACTCACTCACTCACTTATCCCCATCACGACTGGGCTGGCTCATAGGGCAGCAACAAAGGCTCTCCACTTCTGCCGGTCTTCGGCCATCTTCCCCACTGTGCACCAGCTCTGATGGCGTTGGAGCTCAATCTGCTAACGCAGGGGAAATATCACCTCACACCGATGCCAAGTCTAGACTCGTGCTCTTAAATGACGGTTTAATATGATCATTTATTTCAGAGACATTGCATTGTATCCTCAGTCTATCAAAGAGAACCCGGTTCCCTTTATAAAAAAACGAGTAGAACTGATGAAACAAACTATACAAACAAGAGAGTGAGTAAAACTAATGTTGGTGCTCTCTTTGAAGCGAAAGCCAAACAATTTTGCATGATTATTGCCGGTAAGTTTTTGATCTCAACCCAACAGGCATGAAAAACAACAGCAGACGCTAGGGATTAGGATCCCCCCCACTCACACGCCCACCCGCAAATCAAGTCCCTGACTCAGTCACAAAACCTCAGCAACATAGTTTGCCTCACATGTACTTTACAGTACTTATCATATGTACTCATCCAAAGGGATGAGTCTGTTTATCTCTCTCTGCACTTGACAAGAAACTGACATACCAATTATTTAAGTGCTGAAATGTTAAGTCAACTGCTTAGACCTCGATGAACCACTACTTAGGCCTAAATGGCTGTGGGTTGGGGGAGTCGTTCTACTCTTCCACACTGTCCTTGCTCCTTGGATCCTGCGGCTTTGCTGCCCGACCGGGTATTGGTGGGAGTAACCATGGCTCTGAGCTCCCCTGGTGTGCCTCCTGCAGGCTAAGGCTGGGGCTGGTGTGGGCTGTGGGCTAGAGGCTGGCCCTGTAGGTGTTATGTATGGTTGTATTGATGACGGTAGAGACAAAGCCTCGCACTGTGTCACACGGGGCACTTTTTCTCACTCTGCAGGACATCCTGGGTCATGCTTAGTAGGGCACACAGCCACCACAGCACAACTGTTTGCAATGGAAAGCGACAATCTGTGCTCTAATTTGACACAGTTAGGTAGTAGGCCTAGGCTACCACTTTCACTGTTTCAAAAATGTTTTCCACCAACTTAACAATATGACCCTGGTGACTGTATGTGACTTATGTGTAGAACTGCATCAGTTGCACTGGAAATCAAATCAGGCATTTTCATCTACTAGATGTTGTCAAAAGGTCCTAGGCCTACAATATACACAAAACACATAATAATACAAATAATAATTGAACTTGCATAGTGCTTTTCATTAAATAAAATAATCTCAAAGCGCACACAAAGCAAAACAAACAAAAACCACATTTAAATTGATGGTAGAGATGGATATTGAATCTCTCTATTTGGTTTGGGATGAAAGGCGTTGAGGCAGTTTGGATTGGAAAGGCAGTGTAGCTTCTGCGGAGGGAGGGGGCCTCGATGGTACAGCCAGAGAGAAACCAACACAGTCGGAACATTCCAATAATCAATTCACTGCCTCTCCGCTATAACACGTAGCACATGTTGAACTATCCTGGAGTGTCCCTAAAAGATCACGCAGGCCTACACCATATCACACCTATCATTCCAATGATCAGCGTGATTATTACCATGTGTAGCTATTTCATCAGTGTACAGTACTGTGCAAATAACTAAAAGGATGCTGCTACAGTACTTACAACAGTCCCATGATGCCCTACTGAACATGGCAGCTGTTCGGTCCTATCATGTCCTAGCATGTTGGAGTGTCCACACCACAGGCATAAATAGGACCTGTTCACGACTCAACGCTTTCAGCAAAGCCATATGTAACCACAAGGCATTGCAGCGGGACTAATGTATGTGCGAGTCCGTGTGGTCAAGAGTAAACAAATATTATACTGGTGTTTGCCTCAATAAGATCGTTGAGGAACATGGGAATGTCATCATTTTTTATTAGACTTTCAGATGAACTGATTCATAGAGTACTTTCAAATGAACTGATTCATGAGAGTACTTTCAAATGAACTGATTCATGATAGTACTTTCAAATGAACTGATTCATGAGAGTACTTTCAAATGAACTGATTCATGGAGTACTTTCAGATGAACTGATTCATGAGAGTACTTTCAAATGAACTGATTCATGACAGTACTTTCAAATGAACTGATTCATGACAGTACTTTCAAATGAACTGATTCATGATAGTACTTTCAAATGAACTGATTCATGAGGGTACTTTCAAATGAACTGATTCATGGAGTACTTCAAATGAACTGATTCATGGAGTACTTTCAAATGAACTGATTCATGGAGTACTTTCAGATGAACTGATTCATGAGAGTACTTTCAAATGAACTGATTCATGGAGTACTTTCAAATGAACTGATTCATGGAGTACTTTCAAATGAACTGATTCATGGAGTACTTTCAAATGAACTGATTCATGGAGTACTTTCAAATGAACTGATTCATAAGAGTACTTCAGATGAACTGATTCATGAGAGTACTTTCAGATGAACTGATTCATGGAGTACTTTCAAATTAACTGATTCATGGAGTGCTTTCAAATGAACTGATTCATGAGAGTACCTTCAAATGAACTGATTCATAGAGCACTTTCAAATGAACTGATTCATGAGAGTACTTTCAGATGAACTGATTCATGAGAGTACTTTCAGATGAACTGATTCATGGATTACTTTCAAATGAACTGATTCATGAGAGTACTTTCAAATGAACTGATTCATGAGAGTACTTTCAGATGAACTGATTCATGGATTACTTTCAAATGAACTGATTCATGAGAGTACTTTCAAATGAACTGATTCATGAGAGTACTTTCAGATGAACTGATTCATAGAGTACTTTCAAATGAACTGATTCATGGAGTACTTTCAAATGAACTGATTCATGGAGTACTTCAAATGAACTGATTCATGGAGTACTTTCAAATGAACTGATTCATGGAGTACTTTCAGATGAACTGATTCATGAGAGTACTTTCAAATGAACTGATTCATGGAGTACTTTCAAATGAACTGATTCATGGAGTACTTTCAAATGAACTGATTCATGGAGTACTTTCAAATGAACTGATTCATGGAGTACTTTCAAATGAACTGATTCATAAGAGTACTTCAGATGAACTGATTCATGAGAGTACTTTCAGATGAACTGATTCATGGAGTACTTTCAAATTAACTGATTCATGGAGTGCTTTCAAATGAACTGATTCATGAGAGTACCTTCAAATGAACTGATTCATAGAGCACTTTCAAATGAACTGATTCATGAGAGTACTTTCAGATGAACTGATTCATGAGAGTACTTTCAGATGAACTGATTCATGGATTACTTTCAAATGAACTGATTCATGAGAGTACTTTCAAATGAACTGATTCATGAGAGTACTTTCAGATGAACTGATTCATGGATTACTTTCAAATGAACTGATTCATGAGAGTACTTTCAAATGAACTGATTCATGAGAGTACTTTCAGATGAACTGATTCATAGAGTACTTTCAAATGAACTGATTCATGGAGTACTTTCAAATGAACTGATTCATGGAGTACTTTCAAATGAACTGATTCATGGAGTACTTTCAAATGAACTGATTCATGAGAGTACTTTCAAATGAACTGATTCATGGAGTACTTTCAAATGAACTGATTCATGGAGTACTTTCAAATGAACTGATTCATGGAGTACTTTCAAATGAACTGATTCATGGAGTACTTTCAGATGAACTGATTCATGAGAGTACTTTCAAATGAACTGATTCATGGAGTACTTTCAAATGAACTGATTCATAGAGTGCAGCTGATGGAGAAACCTTAAGGTAAAATTTTAAAATGATTAATTCCTTAGATGTAGACAACAGGCTTAACAATATTGGATAAGACAGCTGCCACGGTCAGTCTTGTCTCTTGAGACTGTTATTGTGGAATCACTTTATATAGAGAACACCTAATAATGATAATGAAGGACATTAATTGCTGTGTTCAAAACAAAGACGACTCGGGGGAAACAAGTCCAATAATTAAATCCTTTTTTTTTTTTTTTCATCTTCAACATCAATATTAGGTTATATTTTCTGGCGAGACAAGGGATGTTGCAGATGGCATTGTGGTGTAGTTTCTAAAGAGAACACTATTACTGTCCTCCCACGCACTCCCATCAGCAGCAACAGCAAGCACACCCTGACCTCAACACACAACACACACACACACGTTTAGGGTTAGTACTTCAATACGGTACACTACTGCCACCAAGTGTCTCCTCTTAGGATTTTAAAAACATGCCGGAATAGACAGCCATAATATAATTGAGACACCAGAAAAGCAGTGAAAGTTAATGATTTATCTACAAATACATTTTTATTGTATACACACACATATCATTTCATCCCAAGAGTCAAAATAATAACATGATTGTCAGAAGCACGTGCAGGAAGACACAGATGAAATAAATACATTACATTCTAGAAGGCAACAATCCCTTTTGATCCTTTCTAGATCAAATTCTATTTACACAATGCCAGATCACACACACACACACAGAAAGCTTATCATTCAGTACTTTTTACAGCACACAGTCATCGATGTGGAGTAGTGCTCACTGCTCCTTACCCCTTCCCTACTGTACATGTCGCAGGAACCAAAGGAGACACGCGAGTGAATGTAAGTACCGTCTCGAAACTCAACTCAAGCCTTTAATCTACTGCCGGAAAGGGTTGGTACTAGACAGTTGATGTGAAGCCTCAAAGTTACCAGGTGAAAAAGGCAGGGTGCTCCACAGAGCTCCCCTAGTCTGGTATGGGAGAGGGCTGGGATTCGGGGAGCTCTGCGGGGTGGGCCTTGCTAGGTATGCTGCTGGGGGAACCGTTACGGTGGTGTGGCGACTCCTGTTGCTCTGCGCTGTGTTCAGTCTCCACTGCCTTGTATTCAGAAGAGGTCTGATCATTTTGCTCCTGGCAACAGACGAGATAATATAACATCATTGGCTAATCAATCACGACAAAATGTTTTGGATACACTAAAGATATAACCAAACCATGCACTAAACTAGTAAACCAAACACAGGCACATAGGACGTTTGACAACATTTACCACCGCACGCCACAAAGACAGTGTCGAATTCACCTCTACAGTGCACACAAAGAGCAAACACAGTCTCACCTTCCTTTAGTTCACACGAAGGCGTGGGGAGAAATCGTTCACATATTGTCACTGTTAATCATACGATATAAAAATAAATCCCATTGAAGTAAAATATTTAAAAGGTTATAAAAAAACAGAAGAACATGATTTGGCTTGAAATTCTTAAACCTTCGATTCGCATATCTGAGGACAAGACTTCTCATTGAGATTTGACACATCTTTATAAGATGACTACCGTTCATCATCCTACCTGCAGTGGCTGTGTCTCTGAGGGTAGACTACTCTTGGCCATGCAGTACATCTCTCTGATCTGGCAGACAGCGAAGGCTATGGTGACCCAGGGGGATCCACTCAACACCCAGGCAGGTCTGTTAACATCCTCCTGCTCCTCCTGGTGCTTCGTCTTCTTAGCCGGGGGTCTAGGGTTAGAGCGGGGCACCATCACACCCACCTGGTAGTAGTAGTAGTAGTAGTAGTAATTAGTAGTAGTAGTACTAATAGTACACGCCATTGTCCCACAATGGGAAATTGGTTAGCTGAAAGAAGCAGTAGAACAATTTGGAGAGTTCTGACCTGACTCTGGTTCTGCATCAAGTCTATGGTAGCGATGGGAACTGGACTGGAAGGAACCGGAATGTTCTCTGCTAGCATCCTGTCCTCTATTGAGGGGAATACAATGTCGGTTATTTGTGTATGGTACACTGTTAAAAATACGGGTGGTTTGCAGTTCTATAAATATTTTGTTTTTGGTGCAATACATGAAGCAATCCACTAATCCATTCTATACAGAACAAATTCCTCTAACAGTGCAGGGTCTGTAAAAAATATGAACTGAGGTGCTCTCCCCTCCCACACCCTTTTCCTCGTTCTGTCCGGTCAGACATTGAATGAAGGAGAAGATGAGGAGTATAACCAGGGAAGCCATTCCAATCCCTCTGAACGTCTCTGCAGCTCCTGGAACAAGAAAGATGCACTTTACAGATACAGAAAAAACCTAACGGTTACACTTTATATTAAGGTGTCATTTAACAGGGTTATGAATGGTTTATACATCGTTTATAGGCAGTTGATTATTTGTGGACATGTAGTTTATAAATATGTAATAAATAGTATAACTCATTGGTTCTCAAAATCATGTTCTAATATAAAAACACGGCTGTATGTCAAGAGTTGCTCAATTTCACTACTCAAAAGGGGCCGTTGTTGTCGCAACCGTACCAAAATAGTTGACGAAGATGCCCCCCACCATGGCCCCGCAGCCCCGTCCCAGCCCCAGGTGTAGACCCTGGAGGATACCCTGGGCAGAGGTCCTCAGAGCTGGGGGCACCGCGGCACTCAGGTAGGAGATACAGGCTGCCCAAACCGACGCATGGGTCACACCTACAGTACAAAGAGACAGACAGAAAGACAGACAAAACAAACAGTTTAGATTGGTTGAGCATGGCGCTTGCAAAGCCAGGGTTGTAGGTTTGATTCCCACGGGGAACAGTACAAACATGTATGCACTCACGACTGTAAGTCACTCTGGATAAGAGCGCCTGCTAAATGACTAAAATGTAAATGATGCCAGAGGACAAACATTGATGGAGGTGTTAAACATTACACAGCCTATAAGGATAATAATGCTTCTTCAAAGTAGGGGCGGCAGGTAGCCTAGCGGTTAAGAGTGTTGGGCCAGTAACCGAAAGGTCGCTGGTTTGAATCCCTGAGCCGACTAGGTGACAAATCTGTTGATGTGCCCTTGAGCAAGGCCCTCAACCCTAATTTCTCCTGTAAGTCGCTCTGCATAAGAGTGTCTGCTAAATGACAAAGTAAAATGTTATACATTATTTCAATAATAATGTCATATAGAAGAAAAAGCAGTCTGTCTTGTAGTATTAGCGCCAATTGGGAAAACAATCTAACAGGAAACCTCGCCTCTCTTTTATTTAAGTCCTGTGGATAAGGAAGTGTTGACACTTAGACTTCCATTCATCATCAGTCAGGCAGACGGACTTCTCATTCCGTGACCACAGATTCAAGACGCCAGATCGATATATATATATGCACATCCTTATGCTGAAGTAACGTGATTGTCATCTTACTTTGCTTTGTGGGCCGGGACTGCAAAACACTCCTCTAAGACACAGAGCTCAGGAAGAAGCTACAGCACCAAAGCAAACAGTGCCTCTCACTTATGACCAGTAATAACGAGATTATTCTTATGTATTGAGTTTTTACTAGGAAAATTGTTGTGAGGCGTAGGCCTATAAGACATTTTATCCGCCACCATTCAAAACACAACGCCATAGTCCTTGCAAGAATCATGGATGAGTACATTCACTATACAATACGGGGCCTCTGTCCTAGAGCAGGGGTTGGCAACAGGCTCTTTTTTTTTGCCCCCCCCAAAGTTTTTAGTTAAAAAAATACAAATAATCATCATATACACTACCTAACCAAAAGTATGTGGAGACCTGCTCGTCGAACATCTCATTCCAAAATCATGGGCGTTAATATGGAGTTGGTTCCCCCTTTGCTGTTATAACAGCCTCCCCTCTTCTGGGAAGGTTTTCCACTAGATGTGGGAACATTGCTGAAGGGACTTGCTTCCATTCAGTAACAAGAGCATTAGTGAGGTCGGTCACTGATGTTGGGTGATTAGGCCTGGCTCGCAGTCAGCGTTCTAATTCATCCCAAAGGTGTTCGATGGGGTTGAGGTCAAGGGCTCTGTGCAGGCCAGTCGGCATCCCGAGTGGCGCAGTGGTCTAAGGCACTGCATCACAGTGCCACTAGAGATTCTGGGTTCGAGTCCAGGCTCTGTCCCAGGCCGTGACCGGGAGACCCATTGGGCGGCACACAATTGGCCCAGTGTCATCTGGGTTAGGGGAGGGTTTGGCTGGCAGGGATATCCTTGTCCCATCGCGCACTAGCGACTCCTGTGGCGGGCCGGGCACAGTGCACGCTAACATGGTCACCAGGTGCACGGTGTTTACTCCCGACACATTGGTGCGGCTGGCTTCCGGGTTAAGAGGACATTGTGTCAAGAAGCAGTGCGGCTTGGTTGGGTTGTGTTTCGGAGGACACACGACTCTCGACCTTCGCCTCTCCCGAGTCCGTATGGGAGTTGCAGCGATGAGACAAGAATGTAACTACCAAATGGATACCACGGGGGAGATTTTTTTTTTTGAAAAATATATTTTAAAACATTTCCCTTCACTGGCTGGAACTAAGGGGCCAAACCATGAAAAACAGCCCCAGACTATTATTCCTCATCCACCAGACTTTACAGTTGGTACTATGCATAGTAGTTTTGGTATAAAAAAGTGTAAAATCACCAGGAATTCATCTAAAAATGTGTTTCATTTAGGAAGTCTGTTGACAAGTGTTTGCACACCAAAAAAATTATAATACATAATAATGTGTCTCAAAATACAATCTCTTTTTGGGCTTAGTTGTGGTCAATTCGCAGTGTACAATTAAAATGATTTTCTGGGCCCCGACCATTCTCTTCAACAAAAATCAGCCCACTCTAGTTGCCTACCTCTGTCCTATTGGTTATTGTGTACCCAAGGTGTCTGAAAGAGGGAGTGGAACAATATATTCTCCTGTCCAGTGTTTGACAAGACCCATCCAACCTGCTCTTAAATAATCTTTCATCTGTAACCACAGAAAGACAAACAGGGGTAACATTGTGCCTATTCACTAGTCATATGACATTACCAGGATATCCTTATTAAATTTCCTTTTGTTGATACTGTCTTTTAATATGACAGTTTTTGATGTGATACTGTAATGGCCTTTTCACTTAAAATCAATATTAACATTCCTTTAAATGATATCTTATCCTGTTCTTGTTTAGTTGGCACGGAAAAAGGTGTTTTATAAGGCAGCAATTTCTTGAAATAACAGAGATTCCCGTCCTAAGAAGTACTTTACTGAGGCTCAATACAGCCCTTAACAACGGACTCAAATTTGAACCTTTCCTCAGTCAGATGTCAACAGGAAGTAACGTCAATGTCGGACCTGCTCTCTCTTACCTTGTAAGACCTCCATAGGCAGAACTATCCATGCATTCTCCAAGTAAGAAATGTACAGGTAGCGTGCTGTGTTACATGCCAAGCCAATGTACAAGACCCTAAGTTAGGAAAACAGGGAGGAAAGAAAGAAATTAGTGATGAGATTTTCAGAGGTTAGGTACTCCGAGCAAAAGTTCTTAAGAGGAAGCAAACAGATAAAATAGGATGATGTATGGAATGTAGAAGCTTGTCATCCTTAGAGTGTCTTTTGTCACGTTAATTATCCAAGGTCTAAAGAGATGCCCTACTAGGCATAGTTAGTATGACTCTTTGCGTACAGTGCCCATTGAACTGGTGAGGCAAAAAGCAGTGGCACAAATTCTTCTTGAGACCTTTGCACTAATAGGTAACTGCATTACTTGCCGGGTTATAACCACCCAAGATGTTAAGAGAAGAATGTTTGAAAATTGTGCGTCAAAATGACATAGGTCACACAGAGCTGATAGGGTGGTGGGCCTCTCTCCTTAAACATAACACCACACTCTCAAATGTCCCTGCTCTGTGCTAGGTCTGTCTGTCTGTCTGACTATAGTAAACGCTCATGGTCTGTGTGACGTTCAAGCAAGAGGCACTCTAAATGAACACGATTGTTTACATGCAGCATGTCTAGTTAGGGTGAAACGGGATAGCAAATGTGGAAATCCTCAGTTTCAGAAAATACTGTGTGCTTTGGTTGTTGTTGTTACTGCTGCTGTTTTTGGTAAAAGATTTGGCTAAAAGAGATGGATAATGTGATATCCCTTCCTCAACCACCCTCCCAAAAACAAGAACACCAACAACCCCATCCTTACCTGATGTGTCCCACCAGCTCGATAAACTTATGACTGGTGAAGTAAGCAGCCAGCTCCGACACATGACTCAGAACCGAACACACACCAAACAGCGTGGTGGTTCCCTTCAGGTCCTCTAGATGCCAATACAGGAAGGTGAACACAAAGCCGTAACCGAAGCCCATGAACCAGGCGACGAACAGCACCGTGCTGTACTGAACACTACAGAGCAGCCTGAGGAGGTCACTGTAGTGGAAAGGCTGTTCGGTGGTGGTGGACTCTGGAGTGATGGGGGTCTGGTCCGAGGTGGAGCTCTCGCTCCCCTCTTGAGATTCCACGTTCCCATCTACCTGTGTGAAAAAGGTGTAAAACAAATAATAATAAAAAATATTCTATTTAAAGCAGTATTTACTTCTGCTAAAGAAATTAGAAAGACTATTTCCACTTAGTGTGAGTTTTCATTTTCCAGTTGATTTACTTGTGGTATCTCTACCTCCTGCGGCCTCTGAGGCAACTCCTGTCTGTAGTCCCCACTGTGAAATCAAATCAAACTTAATTTAAAAGATCATTTAAAACCACCACACATTTACAGTAAAATAATCAAATGAAAGATATTAAAAACAAACAGCAATTGTATAAAATAGATGAATAAAAGTACATAAAACAAAAAGGAAGTCTAAAATAACAATAAAATCATTGATTTAAGGCAAAGCTAAAAGGGTAGGGTTTCAAACATAATTTAAATTATGTCTGCCCCTATTACCTGTCGAAGTAGAATTGTGTTGCTACCACCAGGGCCAGGCCCATCATCACTCCAAACACTATGAAGGCCACCTGGAGAAGGAATGAAAGAAAGAGAGAATGAGTGAACGTATGAATGAGTGAACAACTGAACAAATTTAATTAACTCCGTTTTTATTTACGTATCAACTATGTTGCCCTTAGCGACCCATTGCTTATTATTTGTCACATTTTCAATGTCATACATTACCTGGTAGTTCTTATACTCGGGCAGGATACAGCCGACCACGCCGTCGATGAGCAGCGTAAGGTGGGTGTGGTCTATCCAGATACCCACTAGCAGCATGGTCACGCCCCAGCCAAGGGACCCCCACATTCTCTGCAGGCCGTAGCGGTCGCGGTGCTTCCCCAGGTACTGTAACGTCACCGTGTCCACAATGGTGACCGCCGGCGCGCTGAAGAACTCCCCCACGATGATGACCAAGAGGATTAGGAGAAAGATGCTCTCGACCTGATCCTCGTTGTACTCAATGATGTACTCTCTGGGTTGGGTGGGGGCAGGGGTGGTGGTAGTGGTTTCCATAGTTGTTGAAGTAGTATTTGGTGTAGCTTGAGTGGTATTGCCCAGCTCGTGAGGCACCGATATGGAATGTGTGGTGGGGGCATGGGTAGGGGCAAGGATAGGGATTTTAGTGGTCAGTGGCATAGTTGTGGTATTCAGTAAAAGCTGAGTGGTATTGGCTTGCTCATTAGGCACCACTCTGGGTTGGGCATGGGTGGGGGTGTAAGTGGTTGTTGCCGTGGCATTGCTTTGCTCGTAAGACACCCCTGTGGATTGGGTGGTATTGCTATCAGCACCTCTCCTATGCCTGCGGCGTACGCTATAGCCAGAATCACGGCCATTCAAAACAGAAAGGAAGCTAGGAAAGTAACTTCGAAACAAATCCCGACGACTTCTCATCGTGTGATTGGTGGAAACGTCCGGTAGCGAGCCGTTAATTGGTATCATAGTCGTCAAGGGCAGTATTGGTGGAGCCACAGTGGTGATGTCCACCTTCTCCTTACAGATCATGGCAGCTGGTTTGACAAAGCCGATGCCACAGTTGAACACCAACCAACACAGCACAGAGAACAGCAACAATGGCTTCCCTTTCTTAAAACGATCGGCCACTACTCCCCAGAATGGAGCACTGCAGAACTCTATAAAGTACCGGATCCCAACCAACAGTCCACTACGGCTTGGCGACATCCCGAGCTGCTTGTAGTAGACGGCTAGGAGTGGGTGCAGGGAACCATATGCTGCATAGAAGAAGAAGTAGAAGATCTTGGAGATGAGGAGCTGGGAGTTGACACTAAGGCATATCCTCTCAAAGCAGCCTAGGTCTTTCAGTGGTGAGGCCATGGGTGTCTCTGGAGCAGACTGTGTGTCTGATGCTGCAGCAGACACTGGAGTGGAGCCTGGCTCTCGGTCGGTCCGCAGCTCCAGGGAAAGAGTGCTGAAGGGTTCGTCCAGGAAGTACTTCCTCTTCTGGTCCTCTTCATCATCCGATAGGATGACCACTTTGTCGTCTGCAGCCATCTCTGGAAGACAGGAAGCTAGATTCATGTTTACTGTAACCTAAACAGTAAGCTACATTGATTATCATAAGCATACAGTCTATGTGTAGCAATATCGATGTTACTCATATTGATGTTACACAGGAAACGGAAACCACTTGTTACTTACCTACTTCATGTACTTGATGTGCTGGTTAACAATATGCATAGTAAAGTTTGCTTAACTATATATATTTATATATTTGTCTGTCGTGACTACAACACAACGCATATTGAAACACTATGCTATACAGTAAATATGTTTAGCATGGCTAGAATTGGCTACAATAAATATTAGGCTATCAACAAGTTGCACAAGTGGTGTAACAAATATAGTAACATTGTTACAACCTAATAACTCATGTTGCTCGTGAGTAGGAACGTCATATCAGAAGAACCGGTGAAACCGGTGGAGAAAAAAAAATTCACCGTCCAATGCGGAAGTATAAACGAAATGCATTATTTCACTATCAAATAACACTTCACACCAAATTGAATGAATAAAAGTACAACGTTTACTTTAAACAGTGCCGAACAGCGCACTTTAATCATACTATTGTAGATACGCAATACAATAAAATAAAACGTCATAAATGTGAATTAGCACAGTTTCTCTTTAAATTGGAAATGAGCTTGGACGCCAATGTTGTCATCAATCTTACCTGCGAAAGTCCCCGGTCCGTGTTCCTATTCTTTCAACTATGACTACGCAGGTTCGGCGGTGGCGGTTGTATCTCCCAGTCTGAAATCGAAAGCTTTCTGCATTGCCTACAATACAGCGTATTCCGTCGTTATCCTATGCATGCATGATACCGACGATATACCATAAGTAATATCCGTAAAGATGCATGCAAATATTCCGACCAATAAACACATCCTAGTTCAGGCCATTTAGACTAGAACTCCGAACTCGATTCGCCCAGACCATCCGCCTCGTGTGACGTCTCTGCTATCTGTTAAAGCGAACCCAACCTCTAAATAGTGTCCCGCTGCCCTTCAACATACACCAACTACTGTAAATGCGTTTAAGAGCATGTTTATAACGAAGTGTAAAGGCAAGATGTGCAATTGTTATTGTTTCAAAAACAAACAAAAATCTATAACATCTATAAAATGTATATTTCCTACATCATAAAGGAAATAGATAGAATACAATGCGGCTAGTGCACATTTCAATTTCGTTTAATTTATTATTTTTCACACCTGTAGTATTGTTCATATTGTATATCAAAGTGTTTAATAGAACACTACAAATTCTGGTATTATTACAAATGCAGAAAGTGTACATATTGAGTAATTGATTAATACACTTGTGCACAATAAATAATTGGTGAAATTGTACAATAGCCTACCAAATGCCCTTTAAAATATGACAACGCTCTTTACTTATTATATTTTCATCATGTTACTGTACAAATGTATTAAAAGGATTGTGTTGCCGAGAAGAAGTCAATCCCTAGTGATCTGAGTCAGACAAGTTGCCCTGCTCCGTCCAATGCTTTCCCCTCTTCTTCTTCTTTCTCTTCCTCTCCGCCATGACGATGGCCCCCAACACTGTTATCACCACGGTGATCGTGATAATCAGCACAATAACCACCTCGGCGATACACAGCTCCGTATCCACATCCATCAACCTGTAGTTCGCTAGTTCTGTCGGAGCATTACAGCTAAGATTATAGTAATCATCCAAGAAGAGCCTTTGAACACTTCTAAGCTTATGGAACACTTTCTGCAGGTCACAATTGCAGTTCCAGGGGTTTCCTTCCAACAGGATATGGGTACTGTAGGTATGGATGCTTAGGAAGGTCTTGAAGTAGATGGTGCTCATCTGGTTGTGGGCCAGGTTGAGCAGGGCCAGGGAGGTCATGGGTGTGAAGACACCCTCTTGGGTCTTGTTGATCTGGTTCGCCTGCAGGTTGAGGACCTCCAGGGACTTCAGCATGGAGAACACCCCGTTGTTGAGGGAGACGAGATGGTTGCCCTCCAGGTGGAGCTGCCGCAAGGTGGACAATGAGCCAAAGGACCTCACCTGGATGGAATAGAACAGAATAAAATAAAGCAAAACACAATATAATATAGTAAAATAGAACAGAACAGAATAGAATTGTATAAGTCCTGTATCACTTTATTTGATGTTGTTCAACAAATGTAAAAACAACCTCACCTGGATATTATGGATGGCGTTGCCAGTAAGGTTGAGCCTCTGTAGGCCATCCAGATGCATGAAGCTCCTGCTGTCAAGGGTGTGCAGGTGGTTGTGGCTCAGCTGCAGCTCTCTCAGAGCATTCAGGCCCAGGGAGAAGCTCTCGCTCAGGGACGAGATCCTGTTTAATCGATAAATAAATCAATCAATGAAAATATCCGTCCATCCATCCATCAAATTGAATTGACAAAGCCCCTTTGACATGAACAGTTGTCACAAAGTGCTTTACAATAACCCGGCCAAGACCTCAAAGAGCAAAACAAAGGGGCCTCCCGGGTGGCGCAGTGGTCTAGGGCACTGCATCGCAGTGCTAGCTGCGCCACCAGAGTCTCTGGGTTCGCGCCCAGGCTCTGTCGCAGCCGGCCGCGACCGGGAGGTCCGTGGGGCGACGCACAATTGGCATAGCGTCGTCCGGGTTAGGGAGGGTTTGGCCGGTAGGGATATCCTTGTCTCATCGCGCTCCAGCGACTCCTGTGGCGGGCCGGGCGCAGTGCGCCCTAACCAAGGGGGCCAGGTTCACAGTGTTTCCTCTGACACATTGGTGCGGCTGGCTTCCGGGTTGGAGGCGCGCTGTGTTAAGAAGCAGTGCGGCTTGGTTGGGTTGTGCTTCGGAGGACGCATGGCTTTCGACCTTCGTCTCTCCCGAGCCTGTACGGGAGTTGTAGCGATGAGACAAGATAGTAATTACTAGCGATTGGATACCACGAAAATTGGGGAGAAAATGGGATAAAAAATCAATAAATTTAATTAAAAAAAGAGCAAAACAAAAACAAGAGCACGGCGACCAGGAAAAGCTTTCCACTACCTGTTACAGCTCAGGTCCAACTTCTGAAGGAACTCTAGCTGGGTGAAGGCCCCGTCGGCCACAGCGTTGATGTTGTTGTCCTTCATAAGCAGAACCCTCAGTTTGCGTTCCATTCGGAAGGAACTCTTCGGAATAAAGGTTAGGAGGTTCATAGATAGGTCCAGGTGTTCCGTGTAAGGAGGGATGTGGTTGGGCAGTTGGGTAAAGAGGGCGTTAGTGCAAGTGGTGAGTTTCAGTTCCTCGTGACAGTCGCAGCCTTTCTCGCACGGGGTGCTGTGAGACTTGGAGTAAACCGCCATCAACAGTAGGAGACAAAAGAAGTACTGCATTTTGGCCCCTTACACCTGGAAAAATGAGACAGAGAAAGTGCGGTAACACTTAACATAAAGTTGTTGTACCTGTGTATTAAGGCTGTAAGTACACTAGCAACTACAGTCTATTTGCATGTTGTTGTGTAGTAATTTCGGGACTGGATTCTAGATAGCGTAATGGAGTTGAGCAATATAGCCCTGAAACGTTCAGCAAGTAGGCTACCATTATACAAGTATCCCTGACACAACAGTCTACAACAAAGCATCCATTTTGACCAAATATGGCAATTTGGCCGTAATAAAATAAAGAGAAAACATGAACCCTTACATGTGTGAGGAGCAGCAGATCTGTCTTTACTCACCCCGCTGTTGTTCTGTCAACAACCTGTCTGAGGCAGGTGGAAAACGCACCGAGGGAACCAGATGGCCCTCAGAAAGCAGAAGGGTGGCCCTATTGTTCAGGGCTGTTGCTGTTGAGAGAGAGATAGAGAGAGAGAGAGAGAGAGAGCTTGTCAATAATTCACATCTCTGATGAGGAGGGGGCTGGAGAGGGGAGGAGGTTTAAAGAGATTGCCTGTAAACTGGGGCAACATCTGAGAATAAGGCAACACTTCCCTCTGAAGCATGAGCGTGTGGGTTATGTGATTTAAGGACAGCGGGTGTCTACAGGGGTGGAGGGGAGTGAGATGATCCACCATTTATGTAGCCTAGTTGATGAATCAGATATTTATCTGCTGAACCTGTTGAGCTGCAGTGAGAAAGATTATAGTAATTCCAACCAAATCCCTAACTTAGTTTCAATATCTATCCTTCAATCAATCCATCCACCGACATTAATCTGACATCTCAGTTTACCCACATAAGCCTTTTCCCGATCACCATGTGAAAGACAGAAATTGTTTCTTCATGGTGGATGCTTGTGGATAGTTAGCTTCTCCTCCACTTATCTGTTGTGTTGTGTAGCTCAGTTGGCAAGTGCATGGCGCTAGCATCCACAATGCTGTGGGTTCAATTCCTGGGGGTATCAAATACACACAGCCTACTAAAAAGGTTTGCATTCCCTGAACTGTAAGTTGCTTTAGATCAGGGTTTCCCAAACTCAGTCCTGGGGCCTCCACTGGGTACATTTGTTTTTTCCCCCTGCACTACACACCTAATTCAAATAATCCACTCATCATCAAGCTTTGATTATTTGAATCAGTTGCGTAGTGCTAGGGCAAAAACCAAGACGTGCACCCAGAGGGGGCCCCGGGACCAAGTTTCAGAAACCCTGCTTTAGATAATAGAGTCTGCTCAGTGGCATACATAATCTAATGGCTGTAGATCAGGTGTCTGCTATGAAAGAGAAGTTAGACAGAGTTGTGTAGGGGTTTGAGTTTCATTCTTGCCCCTGGTTCTCCAGCAAGGTCTGACCTGGACCATTCTGTCTGTGACTGGAAACAAAGTATTGATATTTCAATATAACAGATCTTTAGTCTGCCACACAAAACGTACACTGAACAAAAATATAAACGCAACATGCAACAATTTCTGAGTTACAGTTCATATAAGGAAATCAGTAAATTGAAATAAAATCATTAGGCCCTAATCTATGGATTTCACATGACTGGGAATGAAGATATGCATCTGGTGGTTAAAAATACCTTTTTAAAAAAAGTAGTGGCGTGGATCAGAAAACTAGTCAGTTTCTGGTGTGACCACCATTTGCCTCATGCAGCACGACACATCTCCTTCGCATAGAGCTGATCAGGCTTTTGATCGTGGCCTGTGGAATGTTGTCGCACTCCTCTTCAATGGCTGTGCCAAGTTTATGGATATTGGCGGTAACTGGAATACACTGTCGTGCACGTCGATCCAGAGCATCCCAAACATGCTCAATGGGTGACGTGTCTGGTGAGTATGCAGGCCATGGAAGAACTGGGACATTTTCAGCTTCTAGGAATTGTGTACAGATCCTTGCGACATGGGGCCGTGCATTATCATGCTGAAACATGAGGGGATGGCGGCAGATGAATGGCACGACAATGTGCCTCAGGATCTCTTAATGGCATTAATATTGCCATCGCTAAAATGCTATTGTGTTTGTTGTCCATAGCTTATGCATCCTGCAGATGAAGAAGCCAGATGTGGAGGTCCTGGACTGGCGTGGTGACATGTGGTCTGCAGTTGTGAGGCAGGTTGGACGTACTGTCAAATTCTCTATAACAACGCGGGAAGCGGCTTATGGTAGAGAAATTAACATTAAATTCTCTGGCAACAGCTCCGGTGGACATTCCTGCAGTCAACATGCCAATTGCACGCTCCCTCAAAACTTGAGACATCTGTGGCACTGTGTTGTGTGCACATTTTAGAGTGGCCTTTTATTGTCCCCAGCACAAGATGCACCTGTGTAATAATCATGTTGTTTAATTAGCTTCTTGATATGCCACACCTGTCAGGTGGATGGATTATCTTGGCTAAGAAATAAGCTTTTTTTAGTTATTAATTATTATTATTTGTAAAAATTTTTACCCCCTTTTCTCCCCAATTTTCGTGGTATCCAATCGCTAGTAATTACTATCTTGTCTCATCGCTACAACTCCCGTACGGGCTCGGGAGAGACGAAGGTCGAAAGCCATGCGTCCTCCGAAGCACAACCCAACCAAGTCGCACTGCTTCTTAACACAGCACCAATGTGCACCAATGTGTCGGAGGAAACACCGTGTACCTGGCCCCCTTGGTTAGCGCGCACTGCGCCCGGCCCGCCACAGGAGTCACTGGAGCACGATGAGACAAGGATATCCCTACCGGTCAAACCCTCCCTAACCCGGACGACGCTATGCCAATTGTGCTTCGCCCCACAGACCTCCCGGTCGCGGCCGGCTGCGACAGAGCCTGGGCGCGAACCCAGAGACTCTGGTGGCGCAGCTAGCACTGCGATGCAGTGCCATAGACCACTGCGCCACCCGGGAGGCCCAGAAATAAGCTTTTTGTGCGTATGGAACATATCTGGGATCTTTTATTTCAGTTCATGAAACATGGGACCAACACTTTACATTTTGTGTTTGTATTTTTGTTCACTATACTTATAGAAGGCTGACTGGACAGATTATAGTTCATATTTAGTTACATGCCTAATACAAAGTAAGTGTGTGCAATTGATATAAACAAATTTAACATTCCATAAAATATATACTTTTTACTAAGTCATTTACTACCTTAATCATGTTTGGATATCTTTACTTTTCCAATATACTTTCACTATCAGTCTTACTGAAACAACATCACATTACTCTAATCTCCCCTATGGCTTTTCCGTTTGGAGATTGACTTCATTTGCATCAACAATATGTTATGAACGACGCCAAAAGTCAAACACATAATGTCATGTTTGTGGAGGAAAACGACAGTCAATGTAAAAGGGAATAACACATACCTTTTCCTGCCAGTGACATCCAGGGTTTTATCTGTTGTCCACATGTAAGAACAGAGAGAGGGCCGGTACTGGAAGGAGTGCATCGTTAAGCCTCCCCTTATAAGTCCCATAAACAAGGATGTTCTCTGTCAGAGCCACAAGACTACAGCTGCAAAAAGACAACCTCTCAGGGGCTAAATCAATGTAAATATCTCTATAAGTAGTCAACAGCATCAGACGATTTGTGAATTACTATAAGAATAACACTGATGAATTTGTCATCCCCGCCCCGGATTACACAGACGCAATGACGGTGACGTCACCATGCTCCACATTGCTCTTGATCTGTCCCAGTCTCCCAGAGTCTCATCTGTCACTGCGGTGTGATAGAACAGGGGTTGTCATGGAGACACCTGTCACCTGCTCCAGCCTAGCTGTGGGATACATGATTGATTAAAGACATGATTTGACCAACAGCTGGAGCAGTTGGATTGAGTGAACGTCCCATGGAAGCTCACAGGTGCTGGGAGGTACTCTCTAAAGATACTATATCATGGTTCTGTAGTAGGATACACCTCTACACACCATGCTGCCAGACCTGTAGGGACAATGGACGTGTCAGTGGCAGCAGAAAGTGACCTAAGTGAAATCAACATTCTAACATTAGAGCCATCTAAAGTTGAAAGATAATGGCGGATGAATGTGTGTACAAATCGACATTACATCTACATGGATGCCTGAATCAAATCTTTATTAGAACCATAATGCAGCCCAAACAAACAGGGGGGCATAAATGGGTTGTGGTGGTTGTGACGTAATGACTCCTCCTGTGCTTCTGTTGTTGACCAGCAGAGGGTATCAGTCACTCGCTTAAAATCAATACACACCAAGCTATTTTACAGTACCTTCTACCTTTGAATTTGGTACTGCATGTACCAACTGCTATAGTATTTTTGCTGTCATGTTGATCATGTCAAGTGAAGAGTGTCATGTGGTATTCAGATAGTTTCCTATCCTCATTGTATGCCAGCGCAATGGCACCCTATTCCCTATGTAGAGCACTACTTCTGACCAGAGCCCTATGGTTCCCAAACAAAAGTAGTGCATTAGGGTGCCATTTCGGACTCAAGCAATGTTTGGGTCACATTTGATCAGCACATTGAAACATATTAGAACCACTGTCTGAGGACCTCTAGTCCTGCCAATGGTCCTCACATATCAAGGCTCAGGAGAAGACCCTGATGCAGACAGTTTCAAAGTAACAAAAGTTTATTACAGAAACAGGGGGGCAGGAAAACGACAGGTCAAGGGCAGGCAGAGGTCAGTGGTCCAGAGCAGAGTCCGAAAGGTACAGAACGGCAGGCAGGCTCAGGGTCAGGGCAAGCAGAGGTCAGTAATCCAGTGTGGTGTGACAAGGTACAGAACGGCAGGCAGGCTCAGGGTCAGGGCAGGCAGAATGGTCAAACACCGGGAAAGCTAGAAAACAGGAACTAGAGAAAGACTGGAGCTCGGGGAACATGCTGGTAGGCTTGATGAAACAAAGCGAACAGGCAACAGGCAACAGACAAACAGAGAACATAGGTATAAGTACACTGGGGATAATGGGGAAGATGGGCGATACCTGGAGGGGGGTGGAGACAAGCACAGATCAGGGTGTGACAGTCACAGATCCATCCGACCTGTTTCCACCAGCATGCATTAGCCTGCAAATGAGACTAGTGAGAGAGAGAGAGAGAGAGAGAGAGAGAGAGAGAGAGAGAGAGAGAGAGAGAGAGAGAGAGAAAGAGAGAGAGAGAAAGAGAAAGAGAGAGAAGGGGAGAGAGAGAGAAAGAAAGAGAGAGAGAGGGAAGGATGGAGAGAAAGGAGGAGAAAGTGAGAACGGGAGAGAGAAAGGGACTCATTAAACATTTGCCTTATAATGTTTGATAAGAATGAGGAACAGAGGGTCCATACAGAGCTTTATGACTGAAAGGAGGAACACAGAGGAACAAACAAAAAACTATAGGTTTAAGGTCACAATGCATTTTTTAAACAAGTAAGTGAACCTACCAATGATCCTGTGCACTTTGACTCAACAGACAGAAGCTTATGGCCAATTTGAGCAGTTTAATTTGAAATAGAATATGTGTGGGGTCATCAGAGTTTATGGGAATGTGTGAGAAAGAGCTGTGAAAACAGCCACTTTGCACTGCAAGCTGTCTAAGCTGTCCAGGCTGTCCAAGAAACTTGGTAACGTTTGCAGCACTGTAACGTAACTTACTGCAATGTTCTTATTGTTAGCTGTAGGAACAGATTGGGAGCAGCAGGATGGCCAGACTGAACGTTCACACTAACCAACATCAAATGTAGCACCTCACACAAACAGACAGCGAGGAAGAGGGTGTGTGTGTGTAAGGAAGAAGGAGGGAATTAACATAGCCAGTGCAGATTGTATGCGACTCAGCCACAACAAGGGGAGTGGGCCAAGGATCCACAGATCTGGCACTGGGACTGGGACTGGGACTGGGACTGGGACTGGGACTGGGACTGGGACTGGGACTGCCATGACTCATTCCTATGAGGTGTTAGTAGAAAACACATCCCTCAAATACAGTACAGCCTTCTGTTAGAAGAAATGGTGCTATAGGCTATAGGCTATATAACTAAATTGGCTCAACTGGTTCAATGGCTCGCAGCATAAACGGACCTAAAAAATATTCAGATACAGCTAGAAATGCCAAGCAGCCTTATTTGTTGCAGAGTACCGCCTCTCCCGTGCCTCTCAAATCCTACAAAGGAGTTTGACAGAGAAAGCTCAAGGAATATCAGCTAAGGCAGCATAGATAGGACATGTCCGTTTGTATGGATATGAACGGTTAGGTTAGTTGTGGTGGTAAATAACGCCCTGTGGCACCGGGCGACGAGCGGGCCCAGCGGTAAAGAGACACTAAGGCAGGCAGCAAGCCACGCATGACTGGAGCCCTGCTTCAGCTGCGCAGCGTATGTGTTGTTGTGGCCCAACAAATGATATCCGATGTTTGAATGACACACACCAAACACGCAGGCCCGACCGACCCACAAACACATGCTCAGTCACGCATAACGCATAACACACATACATGGAGAGCTACAGAGATACACGCACGCACGCACGCAGACACGCAGACACACACACACACACACACACACACACACACACACACACACACACACACACACACACACACACACACACACACACACACACACACACACACACACACACACACACACACACACACACACACACACACACACACACACACACACACACACACACACACACACACACACACACACACACACACACACACACACACACACACACACACCACATACAATCCTCTATTCTATTTTCCAGTCATTTTTTGTTGAATGTGGGTCAGAAAGACCCACAGGAATTTGTTTTGACTCCTCCTTATTCTATTATGCGGATACTACAATGTGTTACATAGAGACATGTTGAACAATATGGACCACGTTTTTCTGGCCCTGTCGGTAGAGCACGGCGCTTGCAACACCAAAGTTGTGGGTTGGATTCCTGCTGTGGCCACCCGATACAAGAAAATGTGCGCATGCATGACAGTAGGTTGCTATGGATGAAAGCGTCTGCCAAATGGCGTGTATGATTTCTACACGGTATACGATTGTGGGGAGACCTCTTGTGTGGTATTTGGCAACGATATGCAACAGATCCCACTGGTTCATGCAGTCAGCTACTGAGTAATGCTTTTTTGGAGAGGATTTCCTCAAACCTGTGAAACTAATGTGGAGGTAAACTCAGGAGTAAATTGTTTGTGAAAACATCATTTAATATGGGACTATGGTGTTAGGTGGATTATGGTCACACAATGTGACTCTTTTACAGGGTGGAAGTAATTCCTAGCACTTGCCTTGATTGTGCAAGACACACACACACACACACGCACACGCACGCACGCACACACACACACACACACACACACACACACACACACACACAGTCTTGTATAACTAACCTTGTAGGGACACACAATTCAGTCCCATTCAAAATCCTATTAACCATAACCCTAACCCCTAACCCTAAACCTAACCCTAATTCTAACCTTACACCTAAACCCTGTAGAAATAGCTTTTGTTCTTGTGCACACACACACACACACACACACACGCACGCACGCACGCACGCACGCACGTGCACGCACACGCACACACAGGGTTCTAATATTATCTTACATATGACTTAATCCTTAGGTTTTTATCTATGCTGTCCTTGGAGGGAATTACACAAAATAAATCATAAGCAGATGAAATCAGAATAACAACCATATCGGAACAACAGAGGACCAAGGAACATTTGCTCCCTCTCATAAAACCTTTGATAAAACCAAGAGAGATTCACTTTCCCTTGGCTAACCCAGATGGTTAGTGAACCTGACAATTCAGAGCAGGATGACACACAGAAATGGGCCGAGATGGAAGAGAAGGAACTGAGGAGGGAAAACTACCAGGAGGGAATTTTTGGAGAAAGGTCACTGTGGTGATGGGGTAATTCATATGTAAATATTTGGATGTGTCATTCTGCTGAGGAACAGGCTGTCTCAGTGCGTCAGAGGCTGATTGGAGAGACTGACTCAGTGATCCATCTGGGATGAGAGGGGAGGAATGAATTCCTATGAGTTTAGAGGCAGAGAGAAGACAGAGAGGGAGAGAGGAGTAGGGGAGAAGGTAGAGGGGACAGAGAGGGAGAGAGGAGTAGGGGAGAAGGTAGAGGGGACAGAGAGGGAAAGAGGAGTAGGGGAGAAGGTAGAGGGGACAGAGAGGGAGAGCGGAGTAGGGGAGAAGGTAGAGGGGACAGAGAGGGAGAGAGGAGTAGGGGAGAAGGTAGAGGGGACAGAGAGGGAAAGAGGAGTAGGGGAGAAGGTAGAGGGGACAGAGAGGGAGAGAGGAGTAGGGGAGAAGGTAGAGGGGACAGAGAGGGAGAGAGAAGTAGGGGAGAAGGTAGAGGGGACAGAGAGGGAGAGAGGAGTAGGGGAGAAGGTAGAGGGGACAGAGAGGGAAGCGAGACAGAGAGGGGAGAGAGGTTAAGGATAGGGAAGGTGGAGAGGGGAGAGATGGGAAGACAGGGAGAGAGAGGGAGAGAAGGGAGAGAGGGGGCGAGAGGTGGACTGACTGTGTCATCGCTGGCTAAAACCTGCTTCATGTCCATTCTTCCATTTTTTCTCTTACTTAATTTTTTGTATACTTTATTAGATTAGAAAATGTAATAGTCACATGTACAGGGTTGCAGATATAATTACATGGTACAGTGAAATTCTCGAGGGGGGGTGTCTATAGGGGGAGCAGCCAGGGGAGCAGGTGAGGGAGGGCGGATAGGGAGCGCAGGTAGCTGACTAGTGGTGGATAGTGGATATTCTGCATGGTAAATGTCCATTGGGGTGGGGGTAGGGAAAACATTTCAGTATAGGGGAAGGGGGGGGGGGGGGTCCATAGGGGGAGCAGCAGGGAAGTAGGTGGAGCAGGTAGCTGACTAGTGGTTACTATTCAGCAGCTTGATGGTCTGGAGGGGTAGAAGCTATTGGCCAGTCTTACATGATGCTCCTGTAATGAGTGATGGAAACGGAGAGAACTGGCCATTGCTCGGGTGGCTGGGGTCCCTGATGATCTTCCTGGGCTTCCTGCAACACCTGGTGTTGTAGGTGTCCTGGAGGGCAGGCAGTGTGCACCCAAGCGCCGTGTGGTCCGACAGAGGTGGAGTTGCTGTACCAGGCTGTGATGCAGCCCGACAGTATGCTCTTGATGGTGCTCCTGTAGAACACTGTGAGGGCCCTCGGGGACAGGACACATTTCTTCAGCATCCTGAGGTTGAAGAGTCGCTGTCGTGCCTTCTTCACCACGGTGTCCATGTGGTTTGACCATTTCAGCTCCTCTGAGATGTGTACGCAGAGGAACTTCAAGTTTTTGACCGTCTCTACGGCAGCCCCGTTGATGAGGATGGGGACATGCCCAGCCTGGTTCCTCCTGAAGTCCACGATCAGCTCCTTTGTTTTGCTGTCATTGAGGGAGAGGTTGTTTACCTGGCTCCTCGCCATCAGAGTGCCTACCTCTTCCCTGTAGGCCATCTTGTCGTTGTTGGTAATCAGACCTACTACTGACGTGCAATCAGCGAACTTGATGATGGAGTGGGAACTGTGTGAGGCCACGCAGTCGTGGGTATACAGGGAGTACAGGAGAGGTTGAGAATCAGTGCCGTGTTGAGAATCTGTGCCGAGGAGGTAATGTGGCCTAATTCACGGCCCGTCAGGAAATCCAGGACCGAGTTGCATATGGAGGAGTTCAGTCCCAGGGCTGTGAGCTTGGTGGTCAGAGTAGAGCACAGAACCAATCAAACCATCCCTTTGGTTGGTAGCTAGGTAAGTTAGGTCATTGTCATGCGGCTGGGGCTGGGGTTACAGAGGAAGCAGGCTGCCAGGCAGGCTATTAAAGTGACGGTACACATTACACAGCTGAGTGAACTGAGGTGAGACAGAAAACATCTCCAGACAGAACCACGGTCGATAAAGAAAACACCTCCGGGGGAGACAAGGGAGAAGGGTGTGTGTGCATTGTGTGTATGTGTATATGTATGTATGTTTGTGTGTGTGTTTGTATAGTGCCTGTAACAATTTTCTGGAATTTTCTGTAAATGATGTGTGTATGTGCATGCGTTAAGTGTGTGTGTGTGTGTGTGTGTGTGTGTGTGTGTGTGTGTGTGTGTGTGTGTGTGTGCGTGCGTGCGTGCGTGTACGCACAAGTGTGTATGTGTGTGTGTGTAGTATATGGGAGGAAGACTGGACAGCCAGGTACAGATGTAGGATCTTAATTTGATCACCCTGTTGCAACTTTGATTCAATTCAGAAAATGTCTAACTTGTAGTGTATTTGAGGTTGAAAAAGGATTTTGAAGTTTGTAATTTACACTTTCAAATTTCAGACTTGATTTTTCCTCACAAAAAAATTATGATGCGTTTTAGATCATATGATGCAAAATACATCAGGGGATGATTTCTTTTGAAATCTGGATTGCTGACAAGCAAAACATTTTGGGACTACAGTATGTCAACGATGGACTAATGAAACAATTACCAAAAGAACATTTTTGGGTGGAGTTTTCCTTTAAGATCCTAGTGGATATTTTTTAAACCTATAATTGGCTCCCAGTGCCAGTCTATGAAGCACTCTGCTGTCACTTCCTATCTCATCAAGGCAACAGGAGATGGTCTCTCTCGGCTCTCCTCCTGGTCCTCCTCCTCCTCCTTTCCTCTTACAGCTCTGTCCTCTGTCTGTTGCAGGTGTCTTTGGTAACTAACAAGTGCAAGGCATAGACAGTATTGCTGTCTGTATGCACAGCCTGGTTTGAATGAGTAATTACAGTCACTAGCACTGAATGTATAGTATAGACATATACCTGTATGCTGCAATTGAGGAACGCTCAACTCCGTTCTCTTATATCGAGGCAGAGTTGAGTTTTGATGACTGGTTGTGAGATTTGCTAGCAACAACATTGAGTCACCATCAGTCGATTCTTGTAAAAATGTCAAATCTGAAAACGCTTACCTGTACCAGTGGAGGTTGCTGAGGGGAGGAAGGCTCATAATAATGACCAGAAAGAAGTAAATGGAATGGTGGCATCAAACACTTAAAAACCATGTGTTTGATTTATTTGATACCATTCCACTTATCCAGCTCCAGTCATTACCACGAGCACATCCTCCCCAATTAAGGTGCCACCAACCTATTGTGACCTGTACCTATGTTTGTCCTGTACAACCGCGGTCCTTCGGTGGGGTGCTGAAATTCATACTTGTAATACATTTTTTTATTTGGAAACAACCACCAACTTTTTCCTCATTTGTGTTGCTCAACTAAGCGTGAATGTTCATGTGCCAATTGAATCTCAGATTACGTAGTACGAGCAACAGAAATGAATAAGAAGTCGGCGGTTGTATTTGATTAAACGTTTTTATTCAAAGTATGAATTTCATCATCCCATGGGAAGACCGCAGTTGTACAGGACAAACATAGGTACAGGTCAGCATTTTCAGATTTTCTGAATTGACCTAATTACAAGAATCGACTGATGGTGACTCAATGTTGTTGCTAACAAATCCCACGACCAGTCATCAAAACCATACGCCATATTGTGTAGTTTATCTTCCACTGAGTGAATATGACCTCGAAGACAAATCTATGAGCTCTCATCTTGGCATATAGCAGATGGCACGCACGCACGCACGCACGCAAACACACACACACACACACACACACACACACACACACACACACACACACACACACACACACACACACACACACACACACACACACACACACACACACACACACACACACACACACACACACACACACACACACACACACACACACACACACACACACACACACACACACACACACACACACACACAGGGTTGGGGGGGCCTTACATCAGAAGCCACAGTGCTTCTCCTGTGCACTGTCTTCAGCCCCAGGACAAAACTAGAGTGAGTCTCAGCTCTGTGAATTGTTAACATCGAGAAGCCCTATCAAAATATTATGAGTGGGGGGTATTCTCTTCCTCCTTTCTCCCTTTGTTTACGTTTCGTTTTGGCGGTCTACCAATCAGAAAGCATTACAGAGAAACATGTCTGGGTCAATTCCATTAAGAGGCAAAACAATAGAGCAGGCCTGGGATCTTGCTCTTTGACAGCAAATAGTCTCATAGCAAATAATATTGACAAGTTTCAAATTTCAAGTTTTAATATCGCATGCACAAGTACAGTGAAATTCCTTCATTGCAAAACTCAAAAACCAACAATGCAATAATCAATAACAATGTCTTGACAGAAAAAAACACACGAGAAATAAGATTAAGAAATATGAAATACACAATAAAGTAAGTAAACATACTATATCCAAGAAACACTTAACAATTCAGTTCCATTACATGCAGGGATAGTGGAATGATAGAGGTAGATATGTATAAAGGTAAGGTGACTGGTCAACAGGATAGAAGATAAACAGAGTAACAGCAGCTTGCATGTGAGTGGGTGTGCGGGTATGTAGAGTCAGTATAAATGTATGTGCATATTTCTGCGTGAATGAGCAAATGATGGCGTGAGTGTTTGTGTTTGTGTTGGAGTGACAGTGTGTGTGTTGGAGTGACAGTGTGTGTGTGTAGGGCCCTGTGAGTGTGCATAGAGACAGTGCAACTCCTGAAATAAAAGATCAATAAGATACAAGGTGAACTCGGTCCGTGTAGCTATGTTGTCAACTATTCGTTTTGCTTGGGGATAGCAGCTGTTCAGGAGCCTGTTGGTGTCAGACTTGATGCACCGGTACCTCTTGCCGTGCGGCAGCAGAGAAAATAGTCTATGGCTTGGGTGGTTGGGGTCTTTTGACATGTGATCCTAGTCCATGAAGAGATGAGGGAGGAAATACAATGTGTGTAGAGAGGCTGATGGCTGTGTCAAGATATCCTGTCTGTACAAAGGAGCTCACCAAATTGAATTTGGAAAAATGAAAAAGAAAAGAGATTTCAATTAGCTAAATTAACAAATGATTTCATCATGAGTGGAAGTACACAGTCATCTGGGGCTGAGACAATCTTGCACCAGTAGGGGAATTGCAACTGTTGCACTGATTCCCAGGTTCCAATTAGTTCCGCATCAGCGTTGGGGTCAATTCGAATAATCAGTCAATTCAAATTTAAATTTAATCTCTACAAATGGAAAAAACATGTTCATAAATACCTTCTCATTTTCAGATAATGAGAAGTAATTGAAAATAGACGTTCATTTTTCCTTCTTTTTATTGGAATTTTAGTTTACTTCTTGAATTGACTGCATTCTATTGGAATTGACACCCAACCCTGGTTAGTTCCACATAATGAATATTTCATGTTTCCTCCTGTACCCAACTGCCTCCCTCCACATCCACTGGGGCTCACCAACTGAGCAGCTGATCAAAACCTGTTGTGGCATATTGACACAAAAGACAAGCTAATGGTTGCCCGCTGCTTTGAGTCACCCATAACACACTGCCAGAGAAGGTTATAAGTTAAACCGTGCTGCAAAATATGCTCACTGAGGCATTATACAAAGGCAGAAGGAATGCCTCCTATTGTCCAATGGATAAACAGTGTACTGTTCATAACATGCACAGTATGTGTGACAGTGGGCAATCGGGCATAGGCTTAGGTTAGATTTCCTGTCGGCTCCCATAGGTAACTTTAATCAATGTTATTTTGTATTGCTGTATGTGAGAGTATGAGGTCAGGTTCCATGGTTTGTGTCCCCAAAGACCCCTGGGGCCCTGGTCAAAAGTAGAGTACTATAAAGGGAATATGGTGTCATTTGGGATGTAACTATTGTGTGTCAAGCCAGGGACATCCAAAACAGCATCTACTCTAGCAAGGTTCCATGATGCTGGGTCAGGTTGATCTGTGAGGTCCCTGTTTTGTCCACTGGGAAGCATCCTTGTCGCTCAACCGACCGCCCTCAAGGGTGCTGCCGCTGGTCTCTCGCTGAACTGCAGGGAACGGAGGTGTGACAGAGAAAACATCTGACAGACTGTCACTATACCTGGGCCACAGAGGTGAGGTGCTAAGAGTTAACCCCAGCAGCAGCAGATCTCTAGAGTCTACACCTTTTCTACCAAGTCCTCTCTCTATATCCTGTTGGTTACCTACCTACAGCACATTGGGCTTCCAGGTCTAACAGAGAAAGCACTCACTGACCTTTGCAGAGAAAAGAACTGCCAATTTGATTTGATCTGTGTCTATTTAAAGCACTAGGCTGGCTGCTGGCTGGCTGGAGAGCGAGCCAGGGTTATTATTGGCACAGCCCCCTGGATGTGCTAACTCATTGAGTGGAAGGTGGCTGGGCTGCCCCCCTGTTGGGAGGAATAACATTGTATTAGCTGATGACACATCCAGATACTGCAGAGCCCCTGGGCTGGTTGGATGACTTCCTGCTTCCTGATGATGATAATGTCTTGTGTGACTTTATTAAGATGCCACAGGAAGTGAAATTGTTGAGTGATGTCGCTCTTTATCCTGAGGCATCACATCGTATTAGGCAGTTCCCATCGGACGAGGAGGATGAAGAGTGACATTTACATTTTAGTCATTTAGTTGACACACTTATCCAGAGTGACTTCCAGTTAGTGCATTCATCTTAAGATAGCTAGGTGGGACAACCACATATCACAGTCTTAGTAAGTACATTTTTTCCTCAAAAAAGTAGTTATCAGCAATGTCGGAGCTAGTAAGAGGGAAAAGAGGCTTTTTTAAAAACCATTATTTCTAACATAAAGAAAGGGGACAAATAATTCTTTATGACTGTCTCTTTTGCTAATATAGTGAGCTCCAAAAGAATTGGGACAGTGACACATTTTTTGTTGTTTTGGCTCTGTACTCCCGCACGTTGGATGAAATTATACATTGACTAGGAGGTCAAAGTGCAGACTGTCAGCTTTAATTTGATGGTATATTCATCCATATCATTTAGAAATGACAGCACTTTTTGTACAATGTCCCGGTTTTAGGGGACCAAAAGTATTGTGACAAATTCACTTGTGTATTAAAGTATGGAAACCATGTGTTTGATGTATTTGATATCATTCCACCCATTCCACTCCAGCCATTACTACGAGCCCATCCTCCTCAATTAAGGTGTCACCAACCTCCTGTGCAAGTAACATTTGGCACAATATGCATGAGTTAATTTCAGTTCTATTCTACACATCATTAAAGCTGTGTGATCTGTCTTAATGTACATTTCCATTTATGTTTAGTACATTCTGTTGAGCCACTACTTGGTCTCCCTACATATGACATTTAAATGCCGTCCCTACAGTATAGCAGAGTTTTGAGTGCTGCTGAAGTCTACACACAGGGGAGCTCGTACAAGGTCAGGAGAATGGGCATCCAACTGGGTTGGTGGATGCTAGCAGACTGATGACCAATTCATACTCCCTTAGCAACCACCCCCCACCCCACCCCCTGTGGGCCCACTAGACACTAAGTGCAAGCTTTCAGTTGGCCACCGGATAATTCCTGACCTTCTCTCCCACACAGCCAGGAAATGGACCATCCAAGAGGCATATATTTAGAACAAATAAATATATGGCTCTGGACCGTCCTAGTTCTTGCCTGTCCAGAACTCTTCAGTCACCAGGAATGTGTTTCTGAATTTTCCAGACTATTTGATGAAAATGTTACTGTACTTTTTCCACTGGAGACAAAAGGTCCATTTAAAGTAATTTCTCCATAACTAAATTGGTCCGTTTTTTTTCATTAATTTTCATTCACAATTGCAAAACGAAAAACACATGGACTATGACAAATGTACGTTTTAAGGCTCTGTTCAATCTGTATCGCTGAAGCATTACAGATTGCGCAATCGAAATATCAAGGCCATTTCCGACACGCAGCGTTTACCGTGAATGCAGGGTGTCTGTCTACTGCATTAGCAGCAGTCTAGATGGCAGGCTAGCTCCACTGAGCTCCACACCTCTCAGGGGGGGATCTCAGGATCTAGGTTAAGGTCTGTATACTCCGAGGGAGGGGTGCATCATGCCCGGGAGGGGAAGACCATAGGAGCTTTCCTCCCTCTCTTCCCACACTGGCCATGCCTCTTCTTTAAACCTTCACGACAGCTCCCTCTTCCACATGTGGAGGTGTGGCGGACCCATGTCTGCTTTATGCTTTGGCTTGTTGAGCTAAAGGGATTTGATATCTTCATAGTTGATGTTAAGAGCATACAACATTCTGTACAACCTTCTGAAGCCAAGGTGAGGTCAAGTGCGCACAAGTCTTCTGTTTTTCTGTTCTTTGTGTGAGTGCAAGCACATTCCATTAGAGACAACATAACATGGAACGCTGGCTTGTGTCTGCTGTTGAAGTAATGTTGTTTCTAAGCACTGTGTCAGCATATGTAACTACTGTTGCGGCTTCAGGTTATTGGTGCTCTACGCTACAGTTGAAAAGTACAGAGAGAGAGAGAGAGAGCGAGAGAGAGAGAGAGAGAGAGAGAGAGAGAGAGAGAGAGAGAGAGAGAGAGAGAGAGAGAGAGAGAGAGAGAGAGAGAGAGAGAGAGAGAGCGAGAGAGAGAGAGAGAGAGAGAGATCCCCTTCAACTCTGCCTCCACCACACCTCCCCGCAACGAATTTAGTCACAGTCAAACGCCAAAAGCGTTCCAACTTCTTGGAATATCATTGTTTCAACTCTACAATTTTTTTTAGGAGAGTTAAAAAGAATAAAAATGATCTTAGAATATATATATAACCCCAGCTAAAATCAATGTTGCTATGAGGAGGAGAGAGAAAGGGGAGTGTGTGCAACAAGCTGGAAGTAATGTGCATTGACAGCCCACGGGGTGGTGGGGGGGAACGGGGGGTGTGTGTGTGTTGGGGGATGGGGGGCTGAACGACGGGGGACTAGTGGGGAGGGAGGGATGTAGGGAGGGACGGAGGGATGGGTCGATGGAGAGATCCATCTCCAGCAGCAACACTCTTCCTGGGCAACACAGTGTGTCAAGTGCACAGAAGACAAATTAAAAAGAGAAGAGAGAAGAAACAACTCAGAAACCGATCTATAAAGAACTCAGAGTCCCTGGAGTGGATACTCCAGGACACAACGCAAGACTCAATGATAAAGTTGAATGGCATGTTCATTCACAGACAAACCGCGGTACTTAGAAGCAAGGTCAACCTCAACCCTTACTAAAGCAAACGCACCATCTTTCTGTTGCTTTTGGAAAAAACAACTGCAGTATATCGAAGGCCCTCTCAGTCCTACCCTGCAGTTATCCTCGATTGTCTGTCGTCAAGTATTGGCCAATTGTATTGTATTGTATTCAAGTAGGGCGGCAGGTAGCCTAGTGGTTAAGAGCGTTGGGCCATCTGTTGATGTGCCCTTGAGCAAGGCACTTAACCCTAATTTCTCCTGTAAGACGCTCTGGATAAGAGCGTCTGCTAAATTACTAAAATGTTATGTAAAATGTAAGTATTGCTGTCACCAGGTCACTCAAAAACCAGGTCACCACTCTCTTTCTCAAGATTGCTGCTCGCAAAGCATAGGTACAGAACCTATATTTGCCATTCGGGAAATGGCCTGCCCTGAATGGTATGGAGCAACCGTTGAATATGTAATATCCTTTCTATGCATTAGGGAATCAGCCCGTGTGTAGGCTGCTGTGGTGACATGAAAGCAGAAAGCTTCCTAATTGAGGAGTAAGTTGCCGTGACCTAATGGGGCTCATTGGTTCACTTCCAGGGTTGACGGGGAATCTATAATGCATATAGTGTTGTGCACTACGGCAGTGTCCAAATGGCTTCCTATGTAGTGCGTTACTTTTGACCAGGTACCACGGGGCTCTGGTCAAAAGTAGTGCACTTTGTAGGGAATAGGCTACCATTTGGACTGTCTCTGTGTTCACTGTTCACACAAGGGCTAGGTATGGTGTAGAGAGGGATCATCTCAATGACCAGGACATGAACACACACACTCCATCCTATTCCCCAGCAACCGCCTTCTATACATATGAGCTCCATCCGTACCATAAAAACATTCTCCCCTGGAATGGAGTGGGACGTGTTGGAAAACACTGGAGAAGACCTACGGGCTAGACCTGCTTCCTCCTGTTGATCATGTTACAAGCATGCATGGCTAACTGAGGAAACCAAAGGAGAAGAAAAACTCTCATAAATGGTTTCATATGGGTCATTAAAGATGAAAACAGCTAGTGAGGGAGGCAGAGGCAGACCGGAGGGATTGGTTGGCTTGGGTGAACCTGTGCATCTGTCATTGGGCATTGCGTCTCTCTTTGGTTTCTCAACAGTCTCCTCATTGTTCTAAAGTAGATAAACATGTACAGGATATATGCTGCCGGGGACTGGAATTAAGACATGTTATTATTACATCAATTTCTAAAGGCGAATGTAATGGAGAAGCTTTGTAAAGCAGGAACTACTTCCAAGATAAAACTGTCTGTAAAAGTCCCCCAGTGAAAGATTTACAAATACATCTTCCTGAATGAATGCTCCCAAGACGGTTCAACTAAGATTTTTTTGTGAACATTCAAAAATAGCCCTTTGCGTTTCTATTCAATAGAATATGCCACGCTGTCACACTTCATTAGACAGAGACTGTTTGTAACTTGGCAGGCATTAGAGTGACGAGGCAGGAGGCTGTTTCTGTCTGGACTCTGGACTGTCTAGCTACGCCACAGAGGGTCTCTCTCCTGTCTCCACCAACCAACACCTTGTCTATTATGGTCCAACGTGTTCAGTAGGACAAAGTGTACCAAAAAGGTTTGCAACAGAAATTCAGCTCTAACTCACTCAGTTTCAAAATATGTTCACCCACTTCGTTGCTTATGAACACAACCCATGATACACATACAGCAGACATATATAGGATACACAGAAAGGAGATAGGAAGTGATGGAGAAAATGGCGTGCTAGTTTCATGGATGGGAAGTCAGTCAGACAGGCAGAAAGAAATGGATGCCTGTCACTGTGTGTCCCCTCTGTTGGTAGCTGTAGTTATTCTAGTCTCCGGCGGGGGTGACTGTGATATCAATATGTGTTTGTTTGCTTGCTCCTGGGTGAGTGTTCACACATTGCCATTGTGCAAAAAGGGAGAGCTTGTCCTGGGGATTAAGGGGGGGATGGATGGAGAGAAACGATCAATGAGGATGGAGATAGAAGCACTCTGAGAGACTGTCTCACTTCCTGGTAGGGTGGTGCACAGCGTGCGTCACTCCTGTCTCCAGGACAAGTCTGTCCGTCTCCTCAAACGTCTGTCTGTCCCACTTAGGTATAGAAGTACTGGAGACAGCGTCCAAGATGGACACCCGTTGTTTTCAACGTACTGTACCACGTTCGCATACACCGCTTCGTGGTGGTTGACATCTTTTTTTACCGGGACTACTCTGCCTGTGCACTAGCACTGGCCAGACAGCAGTATCGTGTGAACATGCTCCAGGAATTCTGACAGCTGGGCTCATGACATCAGAGCATGAATATAAAATGTAAATATCTTTGGCTGACTGACAATTAAAAAAAATGTATTTATTTTTGAATCGGCCTCAGCAACTAATA
Organism: Salvelinus alpinus; assembly: GCF_045679555.1. Taxonomy (NCBI): domain Eukaryota; kingdom Metazoa; phylum Chordata; class Actinopteri; order Salmoniformes; family Salmonidae; genus Salvelinus; species Salvelinus alpinus. The sequence continues at coordinate 8,177,583 of NC_092123.1, forward strand.
TTTTAATAATTCAATGGATTTTTTTGTGCACGAAGGTGTTGACTAAAGTGTTTTATTATGAATTTGACTTCTCTATGGGGCTGTCTATGGGAATTGTCTTTCTGGGCCGTACTTCAGTTGAACAGCAAAACCGAAGCTGTCCTCTGGGAATTTGAACGCATGCTTCCAGACTGGATCTCTGGTTCCTTGGTTTCTCCCCTAAAAGTCTGTCTGTCTGTCTGTCTGTCTTTAATCTACTGTCCAGACAGCATCGCAGCCATTGCCTTTAATGATCCTACTGTATAGGCACACAAGTGAGCTGTGAGACTTGTGGGTGAAGAAATGATCGACCTTCGTATTAGAACATACACAGCCCATTTTCACTTGTGATTTTAATACCCACAGTGTTAAAGAATCAGCACCTTTAAGTTCATAGTGTACATTACAGAACCAATCAGAAATAATTGTTAAATGAACACTTCAAAGAGACAAAATAATATGAGCACAAATATACTATGATTAAGATGAACTGTGATTGCACAAATCTTTTATTTCCAGGATCAAATAGTATATTTTAACATTTTAACTGCTTTTTAAAAAATGTTTTATTATTTTTTTTACATCTACAATAACTTTGAGCGTGTTAGAATATCAAAATAAATTCAACGTGATAAAAAAAAAAGAACAATGACACAATTGTATCTTTAAACAATAAAACATACAAATCTGGGATGTGAGTCTGCAGTATGTCACAACTATGGCACCATATTCTTTTAAGTCACAAAAAGTTCAAACATGACTTTGAAATAAAACACAGAACTGTAGCTACTGTAGTCATATAATATCGAGTCCAAAATGATCTTCTACAAGCCTACTTTTTGTGCTAGAGAAAAATTGCTTGTAAAGGAGCAGTGCTTTTAAAAAGTAGAGCTTGCAACAAAATGTCAAAAATTACCTTGAACTATTTACACAAGTTTTTTTTAATTAGCAGTTTTTTTGTTGTTATTGATTGTCACCTTGCTTTTTTATTTTTTACATATATCTCCTGGTCGATTGAAATAAATCTATTTCATATAAGAAACATCTATACAAAAAAAGACAAACAAATATAAGCTACATCCCAAATGGCACCCCATTCCCATAGGGCTCTGGTTAAAAGTACAGCACTATGTAGGGAATAGAGTGCCATTTAGGACGCAATTATTCTAACACTACCAATATGAATTAAAAAATGATTTCCCAGAACTTTTTACAACGAAATACTGTAATAGGATATTTTTACAACTCTTTTACAATATACACAACACATTCAACATTGCACCTTTTCAATATAGAATCTCTTTAAAAGACTTGTCCTCTCATTTGTTTTTTTTTGTATCAATGCTCATGAGTATGACCAAGTCAATCCTCATGGAATGTTTTCAGTGCGATACATCCGCGGTTCTCAAACCTCTCCTGGGGACCCGCTTCTGTCCCACGCTTTTGATCTATTCTAAAGCTAGCCCAGCTGATTCAACTTGTCAGCGAATCATCAAGCCTTTGACTAGGAGAATCAGGTGAGCTAGTTCAGGGCTACAACAGAATTGTGAATGTTCTGGGGGTCCCCGAGGAGAGGTTTGAGAACCACTGTGATAGATGACCATGATGGAATCCCTTTGGGCCCTGTAAGAGAGGAAGCCCATTGAAATTATCTTTCTCGTCACGTCAGAAGCCGCCGTTCCCATTCCTCTGCCTCTTGGCATCGAATACAGTTTGTTTAGCTCAATTTCATTTCAATTCAGGAAGTCAACTTAAATCCAAATTTCAGTTTTTCCTCAAAGCTTTTCAATGAGGAATGATGGATCTGGACTTTATTTGTTTACTTCCTGAATTTAGTGAATTTAAGCTGTGTACTGCTGTATTCCGGAACTTAATTTACTGAGTGATTTCACACTGTAGCCGGTCAAGAAAATAAGAAAATGCTTCGGTTGATTTGAGTGCCATTTAAATAAATACACAACATTATACTGGTGAAAATAAACACCAAAACAGTCATCCCTTCCTCTGATCTGCTCTCCCTCTTCATATTCAGATACCATTTGACCATAATATGGGATCCGTTTCACATATTCAATCTCAATAACATGCACGAGGACAACCTAAATACTCTTTTACCAACACGCAGATCACCAAAACAAAAATGATAGGCCTGAATCAATTCCTCTTCATCTCTGTGGGCAGATGACACAACAAAACATAAAACACACAGGACAGAACATTTGTAATCTACCTCACAATAATTCCAGACGTCCAGCTCCTTCAAATCAATCAATATGTCTCATCATTCTTCATTACGAATATTAATCTCCATAACAATCCGTCTCCATCCTTTCCATACCCACATTCACTTTCCCTCCTTTAACAAGTTACACTGTATTGAAGCGCGGTACTGTAGCTATGAGTGGTAAAAAAAAAATCTCTTCTCAGTCTTAATAATCCTTGTCGGAAACTGTATTTTGTACACCCATAAAGAAAAACTATGGAATTCACAGTGGTGAAGAAATCGCTGCTCTCTCAACCAACCATAGCGTTCATAAAAAAATGTGTAACAACATAAGATGCATCCCCCCCCCTGAGCTGTGTGCCAGTTGGGAAACTACTGTGAGAGAGTGCAGAGAGACACGATCCTGAGCTCTTTCACCGAGTACGGAGTCCGTCGTACACAAATTAAATGCAGAGAACGTTACATAGAAAGTCGTAACCAACACAGTTCAGTTTAATTCTTCCTCTTTTGCTTCTCCTCCTCTTCTCGCTTTATTTTTTATGCCCCCCCCCCCAATCCACTCTCTTGTACTGACAAAATGGTCCAATGGTCTCTCTTTGCCCTGCCACCCCCTCCTCAGCACCCCCTCCCCCATCTCAGAGGTAGAAGCCAGTAGTCTGTGGGTCTGGGAGGGTGGGTAGGGTCTGAAGACTGTCGCTGGCTGTCTGGCTGTTCACATTGGGCAGTAGACAGCTCCCTGTGTAAGCCACGTTGGTGTCGTTGAGGATGCAGCCGCTCTCCATCTAAACACAGAACACGAAAATATCACTGGAGCTGTATAGGACACAACCCCCCCCCCAAAACCAAACCAACTATAATCACTACACTAGGCTCTGTTCTATGGCGTGGTCATTGACACTAATCAGTTAACCTTTAAATGCAGTGGGTTAAATCAGGGTCACACAGAGTGATTTTCGGTATACACCTCACACATGTGGTTATGGGCTTTAAAAAAAAGTAGACAACTGTACCATGTCAGATATAGAGTTGAAATGTATTACATTTTGAGTTTGCATCCCAATATTACACTTGTATACATCACAGAAGACTGAAATATAACACTTTTTGACATAGAAACAGATTTTCTGTGGGTTTTTAGAAATAATGTTTATTAATTATGAAATTATTAAAAATATGAATAACATTCTACCCATGAGGACACTAGGTCATTTGACTGCAGGAAAGGGCTACTGTAGGTCAGGTCAGCCAGAGAGTAGAGTGGAGCAGAGCGCACACACACACACACACAGCGGTAGACAGCAGAGGCTGGGTGGACTGGGGGCCCGCAGTCATCAGGACAGAGAACACAGTACATGACATTGAGAAGGGACTAAACCATGCACTGCACCAGGGTAGGATTACAACAGGACCAGGCTACCGACTAAACCTCCCCCACAGACAGGGCCTGTACGACACAAGATAGAGTAGCTAACTGTATCTTGTAGTAGTCGCTCATATACTAGCTAACTACAAAAAGTAGCACATCCGCCAAACCAACAGAGTACCGACACTGGTACACGTACTGAGCTCCACTCTCTATACGCCAGAGGTGTGACTATGTACTGTATGAGGGAATCCTCTGTGTGTGTGTGAGGACAGAGTGTCTGTTGTGACAGCTCCTACCATCGGCCTAATTGTAATCCTGTTTAGTGGGCCCTAACTGGATTACCTCGGCATCATCCATGTAGAAATCCTAATAGGGCCACCTTATATAGGCCCCCTATAGTGGCAGGCCAGCAGGACACTGAGCACCTGCAGCAGGACAAACCCAGCCAGGTTAAGGTAGGCCAAACTCAACTAATCTCTAATTCTCTCATGCTACTCCGTCCCAAATCACATCAACACCCCCTGTGGTGGGATGTGACACCACGCGTGTAGGCACGCACCCATGCGCACACACAACATTTCCACACATTCTTCTGCCCCTGTATGTATTAGGTAATGATGATGGGCAAATTGTAGGTCAGGACAGCTCATGCTTGACTGGCCAGCTTGGCTCTATGTTCCTCTGGGGCATGGTCGCTGACCCCGAAGGAAAACACAGGAAAGGCGGAGTGGGGCGGGAGCATGAATGGACGCCGGTCCGGTTAGCACTCGCTGCCTGGGAGCTATAGCTCTCACTGTGGGACTCAACCACCATCGTCTCTCTCCCTCCAAAGAGATCAACCAACTCTTTAGTTCGTTACCCTTCATGGATCTTGAAACATTAATTCTGCACAACAAACAAGGAGAGAAAGATGGTGTCCAGCATGCAGAATGGACTGTATGATGTACTAATGAGCGGAGCTCTATAGTCCAGTTTGTCTTGCCCTGAGGCCTTGTCTTGACTGACTGGGCCCCTTGTGTCCCTATATGACAGGACTACTGCATACAGTAACAAAAAGGCACGCGTTGGTCCGGATCTCATCCTCGTCGCCAAATGTACGGAGGCTTGTTGTGCAATCAAACTGAACGTCTTGACTTCAGATCAACATGTTAGTACATTTACATTTAAGTCATTTAGCAGACGCTCTTATCCAGAGCGACTTACAAATTGGAAAGTTCATACATATTCATCCTGGTCCCCCCGTGGGGAATGAACCCACAACCCTGGCGTTGCAAGCGCCATGCTCTACCAACTGAGCCACACGGGACCACAAGTGGTAAGTGGTACAAACTTGTGCGACACTCACACATCCGTGCACGCACACCGCACGTGACATCATTCAATACTCGACTGCGCTAGAACACTACATTACTGAACACAACATACACTGTAACTGTAGAGTACTGTACGAGACACCCTGAAGCAGCAGCAATGGAAGTGGAATAGCCCACTGTTCTCTCAAACGCCTACACTAGTTCACGTCCAATCAGTGTCCGGATCTGAAGCCATGCTTACAATCTGTTCAAAGCTGAAAATGTAAGGTGGGCCTACAGACCACCGCTTTCTTCACAATCACATTGCGGTAGGATCAGACCAGGCGTTTAGGTCAAGGCTATGTTGTGCTGCCTGCAAGGACACAACCCTGGTGGGAGAGGTTATTCCTACTGCAAGTTGACGGAATCATTTCAACAGTTGACTTCACTGCGGTGCAATCCTCAAGGATCAGCGCTACTCCGACCTACTTCTCCTCTCCATTAATAGACTCGCCACTGCCGTGACCCTTGCTCTCCACGCATCGGTTTACATTGCATGTCTGCTCACATCAACATATCTTTTTTTTATTTTTATAATATGTTTATTATTTTCCAATAAAAATAAAGTAAAAAAGACAGCAATACAAACAATGACATTCATTGTACTGTTGAATGGGATGGCCAGTTTAGAGGACAAAACAAAAGTTAACTCACACATACACAAAATAAAACAAAATCCTATTAGGTGGTACATGTATAAGAAGACAGCATATAGTCATTACAAGCAGTGTAGTTCAGCCAAAAATAAATATTGAGTGGAGTACAGCACAGAGTAGCAGCAGATCGTCAGCCCAGTTATGAAGCGGGGCTAGACCATTTATCCAGTATCGGCTGCCATATTTTGTAAAACAATGGACTTCTATTGGAGGTGTTGTATCGAATCTTTTCCATATGTATTACATTCCCTAAATCCCGTAACCACATTTCAAAGGTAGGTACAGTCTCCAATTTCCAAAATTGCAATATGAGCCTTTTGGCTAATAGAGTACACAGAGAGACAGCTTTCCCTTCCTGGTTATTCCCATCAACTGTACCAAACAGAGCGATCAATGGGTCTGGGGCTAGAACTCTATCAAAGGCCTTAGATAAGTAATCAAAAATGAGAGCCCAGTAAGCATGTAATTTAGGGCATGTCCAGAATAAGTGGGTCAACGTCCCCTCATCCTGCTTGCACCTCTCACACAGTGGTGAGGTGTCCGGGAATATTTTATGCAGTTTTACTTTTGAGTAGTGTAACCTGTGTATCACCTTAAACTGTACAAGGTTGTGTCTGGCATTCACTGAACTGTGGTTTATATTCCTGAGAGCTTCTATCCAGTCCTCATTTGAGATTTCTGAACCAAGTTCTTGTTCCCAAGCCCTTTTAATGGTGTCTGTGGATACCTCTATGTGGGCCTGTAGCACATCATACAGTCTAGAGACCGACCCTTTTGAATGGGGTTTGACAAGTATCAAGCTATCTAATGTAGGACTATTGGGCTTAATGCCATACTGTGGGATATGTGTCCTTAAGAAATTCCTGATTTGGAGGTATCTGAAAAAATGTGTTGTTGGCATGTTGAACTTTGCCTGTAATTGTTGAAATGAAGCTAACTGACCATCTATGTATAAATTACCAATTGTTGTGAGCCCCTTCTCCCTCCACTGTGAAAACACCACATCATCCAATGCAGGGTGGAAAGCATGATTCAGGCTAATCGGGCTGTCTATGTAAACAGTGGGTATGTTAAGAAAATCCCTAATCTGTTTCCAGATCCTAAGCGTATGACAAATGACTGGATTGGAGTCATAAGTGGGTTTTTTCACATATGATGGGCTATTAACAAGTGCAGGGAGTGAGGAACGTTGACAGGAGGCCTGCTCGATCAAAAGCCATGAAGGCATATCCTTCTGTCTCATCGCAGGTAAACTTTCCCTCCAGAAAGACACAATGTTCAGATTAGCAGCCCAATAATACAGTTTGAAGTGAGGAAGGCCAAAGCCCCCCTCTATCTTGTACTTGCATAAATGCTTCTTTGAAATTCTGGCTGCCTTGTTATCCCATAAAAATGGAGTTACTATTGAATCCAGTTTCTTAAAATAGCTTTGTGGTATGAAATTGGGTAGACATTGGAAGAGGTAAAGAAACCTGGGTAGGACAACCATTTTAATAGCGTTTATACGACCAACCAAGGAAATAGGCAGAGTTTTCCAGAAATCTATATTTTGTTTAAGCTGATATATTTTCATGTCCCAATTCACTTTCAATAGCTGGTCAAGGTCTCTTGTCACTACAATGCCAAGGCTTGTGAACTTGTCCCTCACTGTTCTAAACGGGGTAGATTGCAGAAATTGCATATCCACAGGCCGTGATATTGGCATCAACTCACTTTTTTGCCAGTTTATCTTGTAGCCAGAGAAGGAGCCGAATGTGTTTATCAAGTTAAGTAATGGTGGAATAGAAGTTTTAGGCTTAGACAAAAACAAAAGAACATCGTCTGCATATAGGGAAATTTTGTGCTGTGTGTCTTTTATTTTAACAGAAGCTATATCGGCACATGCCCGAATGCGAGTAGCAAGGGGTTCCATGGCTATAGCGAAGAGAGCAGGCGAAATAGGGCACCCCTGTCGGCACCCCTTGAACAGGCGGAATGACTGCGACATTTCCTGATTGGTCACAACGGACGCCATTGGGTGTGCATAAATAATTCTTATCCAATTAATAAATTCCTTTCCAAATCCGAAATGCTCCAGAACCGACATCATATACTTCCACTCAATCTGATCAAACGCCTTCTCTGCATCAAGAGCTATTACCACTGCCTCAACTTTATGATCATGATACATTACGTTGAAAAGGCGTCTCAAATTGTAGTATATATGTCGGCCCGGGATAAAACCTGTCTGGTCAGGGTGTATGATGTCGGAAATATATTTTTTCAATCGGTTTGCCAATATCTTTGTCAACACCTTGTTTTCTATGGGGAGTAACGACACGGGGCGATACGACGACATCTCCATGGAATCTCTATCTTTTTTCAAGATCAGGGCTATTGTAGCCTCATTACAGTGTTTGCGGGAGTTTGGTATTTTCTTTGGATTGTTGAAACATTCGCAGCATAAGTGGAGATAGACTAGCGCAGTACTTCTTATAGAATTCTATTACATATCCATCGGGCCCAGGGGCCTTGCTGTTTGGAAATTGTGCTATCGCTGTGTTAATTTCATCTAAGGTTATCCCTGCATCGAGTGCGGCAGCTGCCCCCAGCTGCCCCCCTGTAGTTTAGGAAGTTCACATTCAGCGAGAAAGCGTTCCATAGTTTGTGGATCAGTAGCATCGCATTTTGATTGGTATAGCTCTGAGTAAAACTGCGCAAAGCATTTATTAATGTCCTGCGGATCTGTTACTATTTTACCCTTCTTGTCTTTTATTTTGTGAATAGCTCTAGATGCTTGTACCTGCCTTAGCTGTCTTGCTAATAATTTATGTGGTTTGTCCCCCAGTTCAAAATAACTTTGTTGCGTTCTAGCAAGTAAAGAGCCCACCCGTTTCGAAAGGATGGTATTGTATTCATACTTTAACTTTGTGATCTTCTCAAGGACTGTATACGAGGAATTTGTCCTAAAAACGTTCTCCTGTTCCCCTAACTCTCTTTCAATTTCTCTCAGCCTAGTATTGGCACGTTTCTTCCTCTCTGATGTATAAGAAATAATGTAACCTCTAATCACCGCCTTTAGAGATTCCCAAAGGGTGGAGTCGTCAACATCCCCCGTGTCGTTAGTACTGAGGAAAAAGGCAATCTGCTCCTTCAAATACTGACAAAAAGCCTCATCTTTCAACAGGTATGCGTCTAAGCGCCACGATCGCCGACCTGTCGACATATTGTCGAGTTTCAGCACCATGGACAGAGGAGAGTGGTCCGTAATTAGAATGGGGTGATAGGTAACCGACTCAGCTGCTGAAATTAGTTTGGAGTCCAACAAAAAATAGTCAATTCTGGAATATGATTTATGAACTGATGAAAAGAAAGAATAATCCCTGTCTGTTGGGTGCGTCAGTCTCCAAATATCGACAATGTTAAGGTTTGTCATCAATGTATTTAGACAGACACTGGCATTTGATTGTTGAAGTGACCTTGATAGCTGTTTATCTAAAAGAGGATCTAACGTACAGTTAAAGTCACCTCCAACAATAACACTTGTATCCGAGATATTTGGTATGGCCTTAAATACCCTTTGAAAAAATAATGGATCATCGAAGTTGGGTCCATATAAATTGACCAAGGTTATTGGTTTTGAATTCAGTGTACCAGCCACAATAATATACCGACCATTAGGATCTGAAATCGAGGTTGAGTAAACAAAAGGAATGTTTTTCCTTATCAGGATTGCTACCCCTCTCGCTTTTGCATCAAAGTTAGACTGGTATATCTGACCGATCCAGCCGACTCGTAGCTTGGCCTGCGCGGAGCGTTTAATATGAGTTTCTTGAAGAAGCACTATGTCAGCACCCAGTGATTTAAGATGAGAAAAAACCTTAGCTCGTTTCACGACATGCCCTAATCCATTACAGTTCCAGCTGACTATCTTTATTCCACCTGGTCTACTCTGTGCTCGGTCACTATGTGGCATTTCTTATTTTAAAGCAAATTGCTGCTGTCAAACAAAACCCTGAAGAAAAACGTCCCGCCGTGCGGGAGCTTGTCATGCCACCTGTACTAATAAACGTGAACATAAAACACAGACCCCATCCCCCCTCCCGTCCCTCCACCCGTCCCTTTACTGAGTGACTTCCCCAAACGAAGCGCTCCTTGACTAACACACAAACCTTAGGGTGTCTAGACATAAAGCTTGAACTAACTCGTCGTCTATAGATGCTCCGCATATAAACTAATATTAAATAACACTTAACTTAACTCTCACGTTAGGGGGTGAGTGGCGTTAAAACATGACATGCCAAACAATGCTATATTAGCCACAACATCTCACCTATCATATAAGTCCCAATTTCTGATCTTCTGATCGAAAAGACATAGGCCGGAAATTCAATTCACACACATTCCTGGCCTGTATTTGGCCATTTAGCCTGCTGGCACAGCCGTTCTGTATCCTCAGCCGGGGAGCTTGCTTGTCAAGAACAGATCGGCCTCTTTTGCGTTGTCAAACGTACGTGTTGATCCCTCGACTGTCACCTTAAACCGGGCTGGGAAGAGGAATCCATATCGGATGTTGGCCGCCCTGCATTTGTTGCGTACCTCATCATACTCTTTCCGTTGGTTCCTCACCTCCAAGGTAAGATCTGGGTAGAAAGACACCCTGGCTCCGTTGTAGTTAAGGGGGAACTTTTGACTAGCCAGCTTGAGGATGAGATCCCTGGTGTGGGGATAGTGCAGCCTTACAATGAATGGCCTTGGTGGCCCGCCCTTGGCCGGCTTCGTTGCCTGTGCTCTGTGTGCGCGGTCGATCAGGATGGCCGTTTTGAAGTGTTCACTCCCCAGCAATGCCGGTATCAGCTCCGAGACAAATTCAGTGGGTTTCCCTTTCTCAGTGTCCTCCTGGATCCCACATATTCGGATGTTCTGGCGTCTTGAATGCGACTCGAGCATTTCCAGTCGGGCCTTCAGGGTTTTGTTGTCATTTTTGAACGTTGCGCACTGTTTCTCTATGTCCTGTAGCCTGGCCTCGTGATCGATTGTCGTCTGCTCAACCCCGTGCACCCTTCCCTTAGTTGCCTTCACAGTTTCGGCCAAAGTCCCAATACTCTTTGAGATATCAGCCAACCTTGTGTCCACCTTCTTGCTTAGTGCGTTTATGGCAGCCAGTATGTCACTTTGAGTAGGTTCTGTGGGGAACTCTTGGAAGCTAGCCTCTTCAGCTAGCTCCTCGTGGGTCGGCGACGTTGAAATTGGTTCGTTGTCTATCTCATTCCAATTATCTTGTTTAGCGCCCCCTTTTTTGTTGCCTTTTCCTTTTTTCATATTTGTTTGAAGTTATAGGTTGTGAGAGGTTAAGATAAATATTAATTTGTTTCAAAATTGAGCGGAGCTCTAGCAATGCACGTCTACTCCATAGCACGCTCTCTAGCGCCCCCACATCAACATATCTTAACGTTGAACTACAAAGCAGCAGCCCAAACGAGCCCGAGGCTGGGCTCCCCATGCTATATTAGTGCCTTTATAGAGAACCATCGCTTTCATGACATAGAAAACGGAGCTTCTAAATGCTGGGCTGTCAATGACCATTAACAAAACGGTCCCATAAACAACACAAGACAAATAAACATACAGTCACAGAAATTCCCCCAAATACTACACAAGAAAGAGACATTAGGTTGATTATCGATCGACGAGCATCTTGCTTTATTCTTTGACTCTTACCTTGCAGTGAGTGGCATCTTGTGAAGCGGGGCTATTCAAAATGCCGTAGGCGTCCAGAGTAGGCATGGTGTGTTGAGGCTGTGATAGCCCCAGGATGTAATCTAAGGAGTTCTGTGTGGTGGAGTACTGGTGAGGGAAATAGGTGGATGGGACCTGTGGATAATCTTGTTTGTGATGCTCCAGATGGTCCGAGAGGTTAGCAGTCACCCCTCCTTGTCCCTGGTAGTGACCTATGCCCCCTACCGTAACCCCGTTCATGACCATGGCAGTCGAGTCACCCATACCGTAATCCGTGTGAGTGACCTCTCCTTCTGTAGTGTGTGAGAGGGTGTCCGCGTGCCCGTTGGGGTAGGAGACGGTGCGGGCTCCGTTAGCGGTCGGTCCCAACTGGTCGTCGTAGCCGGGACTCTGCCAATCGGGATCAGGGTGCACCCCGTTGAGAGGTTCACTGCTGCTGCTACTTGCCTTCTGCTGTTTGAAATGGCACTGAGACTGAAGCTGGGCCTGTAGGTGCTGGTTCGGCTGCTGCCACTGGCTCTGAAGATGGATGTTGTTGTGGTGTTTGAGCTGCCCGGCCCCGTGAGGCCCCAGCTGGGATGTCTTACCGTTGACCAGGGGGAGAAGGCTGTGGCAGTGGTCGTCCAGCCCCGCATGCATATGCTGCTGCTGGGGAAGCCAGTGACCATTATGGACCACGGCTAGTGAGTTTGTGTGCTGCAGTGTGTCTGGCTGGCTTGGCGTGGGGACGTCCGTTTGTGTCGGGGGCCAGGGGTATTTTGCCAGAACGGGCTTGACTAAGTTGAGGTGCTGCTGCATCTGCTGGGAGAGCTGCACTATGGGTGGCTGTTTTGGTAGTCTGTGAGGGGGTAATATGGGTTGGGGGGCAGGAGGGTTAGTAGCCTGGGGGTGGAGGGTAGAGATATGCATAGTGGGGGTGGCTTGGGTATGAGGGTTAAGGATAAGGGCAGAATTAAGGATAGGGCCTGGGGGATGGGTTGTGGTGGAGGTTTGTGGTATGGACAGGTGACTGTCCCCACCCTGACCCTCCTCGGTCTTGTTCTCCAGCGAGTCGTGGATGTAGGACAGGATCTCGTTGTTGGTGAGCAGGTCGTTGAGCGAGGGGATGTAGTGCGGATCCATCTCCACTCTGATCATCCTCTCATCCAGCAGCAGTAGCTCCAGATCCTCTGCGTTCAGACCCAGGTTCTCCAGCGCAGAGAACAGCTCGCTGATAGGAAGACATTTACTTTATTTGACAAATTCTAAATACATAGAGTCGCCTCAGCCATGGGAGTACAACAATGCATACATAGAAAAACCATCTGAATTAAAAACTCATTATCCAAAGGGCAAAAGAATGGAAAGCTTGGGCAAGACTGGCTGTACATTGGGCAGTCCAATGGTACTTTACACTCAAATAAATTGGAAAATACTTATTATATTATATACACAAATATACAATTACCTGTTAGAGCATGTCTCGTCCCCCTCCAGAGATAGTGAGTCCAGGGTGGCGAGCAGCGGGTCGAAGCTGGACGGAGGCTCTCCGTTGGGGCCAGTGGAGGTGGTGACCCCATTGGGCACAGAGCTCCAGCTCTCTCCCACACCCCCACCCAGAGGGCCACCGCTATAGCATCCACTGCTCTGCCCTTCCCCCTCACCTCGCTCACTAAACAGACTACTGTGGAAGGACATCTTGGGCTCGACGGCTGGTTGGCACACGTACACGGACTCATCCTGCCTCATCAGCGCCCCGAGCAGGGAGCTGGGGTCCAGTCCACCGTTATCCTTCGACGGGTTCTTGTCCAGCTTGCCCTTCTTGGATTTGGTCTTGCCTTTAGCCTGGAGTGAGTCGGTGAGGCCGTGGATGGGGTAGCTACTCTGGTAGAGAAGGGCCTCGCCCGTGGCGAAGGTGAAGGGGAGGTGCATGGAACGCTTCCTCAGGTGCTCTCCTCCCTCCTCCTCCCTGGGAACGAGAGGATGGAGAGAACCAATCAGAACACACTCTTACTATTTAGGACAAAACTCCAGCAAAGTCAAGTTTCCGTGTCTTTAAAGTTGGTGGCAGCTTCATTTTAACAGTGTGCCGCAGCGGTTCCCAAACTAGGGGTCGTGACCCATGTCGGCTCGCCTGATATGAAAATGGGGTCGCGGGAGAATTTCCAAAATCCTGGTAAAACAATATATAGAAAAAATATATTTTGTCCCTCAAAATCATTGTAATGTGGTTAACTTTAAAAGTCTAAATGAAAATTATTCAAATCTAAAAAGGTAAAATTCAACCAGAGCGCGCCCTTAGATCGTGGGAAAAGGCCGCTCTTGACCGTTGCACTTGACTAATTTCCATGGTGAATGGCTAAACCCGGCTACGCTATGAAACCACACACTATTGCAGAGACTGACATCACCGGCAGCAATTGATATGGTGAAAACAATGTGTGGGGATGCATAGGCACAGACACTCACATCAATACCTCTGTCAGACAACACTGAAACTAAGAATTGATGCTATAGCTAACAATCAAGAGGATACGCTGACTGAACGACTCAAACTCCCCACCTTATGCTCTCCAAATGGATGTTAGCGGTGAGGGCCCGAGATGCCCATGCATCGACTTTAGTTCGCTGCATGTCGGGGGATGCTATTCACGAGGACATATTGTTGTCTCACGATTCCCAAGCATGATATGGCACAGGGGGTGTTCACAATGTGCTGAAAAACAGATTCCATGGGATCGAATAGTGGTGCTTTTGCACAGATGGGGCTCCATCTATCACTGGACGGCGGGCCGGGCCTCTGCACTTTAGTTATGAACGTGTCTCCCTCTGCCATATGGACAACATTGTATGATACACCCACTGAGCTAGAATGGATACACCGAGAGCTGAGCGCAGAACTTTGAGATAATGCAGCAGGTACATTTGATTGTAAACTGTACTGAGTACACCTGTTCATAAAACTATGTGGAGATATGGGATCAGAGCATGACAATGTTCTATTTCACACCGAGGCTAGGTGGTTATCGAGAGGTAGTGTTGAAAATATTTTTTTAATTGAGAGAGGAACTGTTGTCATTCGCAATGGATTTAAATTACAGACTTTGTGCAATGAAAAGAAAACGTGTCTCCTTGCCTATGTAACAGACATATTTGGGGAACTGAACGAACTGAAGGCAAGCATGCAGGGAAAAACAAACAAATTCTACGGATGAGTGAACGAATCAGCGAAATCCGTTTTGACTGTGATCCTGGGTCAGTTGACGTGCCGGTAAGTGAAATTGAACAGCTGATGGAGCTGCCATGTGACTGAATGCTGCAGACAATGCGTTCACCGGTCACTATGGAGACGTTTTGGTTCTTGACTCAAAGGGAATACAACGCAGTCTCCCTCAGAGCATTAAAACTCATAGTATGCTGATTCAGTGCTCTCATCTGCATTAAAACCAAATATCGATCCAGGTTGGACGTGACAGGAGAGATGCGGTTCTCACTGTTGACCACGCCTCCCGACTATGAGACGCTCCGACATGACATGCATCAAACACACCCATCTCATTAGTGGTGGTGAGATAAATTACTTTAAAATGAGTGACTGTCAAAGCCCCACATTAAAAAAAGTAAATTACATTTTGTTTTTCATATGGTTGGGGTAGCGAGAATTTTCAGATATCAATATGGGGTCGCGGGCCAAAAATGTTTGGGAACTCCTGGTGTACAGTGTACTATTAACGTGATGATATCCAATCTACTGTCCTCCCTCTGTCTCACTGGGAACAAGAGCAGGACGAGAAAGAGATTACCAGAACACCAGGGACTACTATGGACGACTATATGGACTAAAGTCCCTAACACTAGGGACTACTATGGACGACTATACGGACTAAAGTCCCTAACACTAGGGACGACTATATGGACTAAAGTCCCTAACACTAGGGACTACTATGGACGACTATATGGACTAAAGTCCTTAACACTAGGGACTACTATGGACAACTATATGGACTAAAGTCCCTAACACTAGGGACGACTATATGCACTAAAGTCCCTAACACTAGGGACTACTATGGACGACTATATAGACTAAAGTCCCTAACACTAGGGACTACTATGGACGACTATACGGACCAAAGTCCCTAATACTATGGACTAAAGAGTTCTGACTGTATAGGATTACATATTACATTCACCTCATTGAAATCCTTCATACAAACAGACAAAGCAAAATCCCCAGTGCTAAATCAACCCCAGTGTCACATTTAACACACAGAAAAGTGTTTAGGGTTAAAAAATGTATTCAAAACATCATTGGGTTATGAAGTGGTGAAGAGACTAAAGCTGCACTTACACCAGGGGCCTCTGGGTGGCGATGATGTAGTCAGGCTTGCCGTTCTTGTAGACCAGTCTGGCGTTGGCTTGGACCCACCTCCAGCGGTTATCCTTAGTGAGCAGTCTGAACACCGTCAGCCCGCTCTCTCCTGTCTTGATCACTGGAATCACATAAGACACTGAGTCAGGGGGGGATGTATCAGAACCAATGGTTGTATGGTCATAACTGAACATAGGCAACACAGTGCATATGTGCACCCATGCATGGAACCAACCCCTACACACTCATGACGCTTACAAAAGCAAGTCTGCAGAAATATGCTATTTGCACACATGCGAGTGTACATGCACCTATGCACGCAGGCACCGCCGCACCTCAGTGTGACCGCCACACCTCACTCAGGTCTACCACAACATTACCACAAAAGGTTCTACAGCTGCACCATTGAGAGCATCCTGACCGGTTGTATCACCGCCTGGTATGGCAACTGCTCGGCATCTGACTGTAAGGCGCTAGAGGGTAGTGCGAACGGCCCAGTACATCACTGGGGCCAAGCTTCCTGCCATCCAGGACCTATATAATAGGCGGTGTCAGAGGAAAGCCACACTGGCAGAGACTCCAGTCAGCCAAGTTATAGACTGTTTTCTCTGCTACCGCACGGCAAGCGGTACCAGAGCGCCAAGTCTCGGACCAAAAGGCTCCTCAACAGCTTCTACCCCCAAGCCATAAGACTGCTGAACAATTCATAAAATCGCCACCGGACAATTTACATTGACCCCCCTTGTACACTGCTGCTACTCGCTGTTTGTTTGTTACCTATGCATAGTCACTTCGCCCCCACCTACATGTGCAGATTACCTCAACTAGCCTGTACCCCCGCACACTGACTCGATACCGGTGCCCCCTGTATATAGCCTCGTTATTGTTATTCTTAATGTGTTACTTTTAATTTTAGCCTACTTGGTGAATATTTTCTTCTTCTTGAACTGCACTGTTGGTTAAGGGCTTGTAAGTAAGCATTTCACGGTAAAGTCTACACTTGTTGTCTTCGGCTCATGTTGTATTCGGCGCATCAAATAAAATGTGATATGTATACAAACACACTCTCCTCGATCCTTCTCCCAATTTGCCTATTGTTGGCTTTGCTGAGTGTGTCGTGGAGTAGAGCAGGTCTCAGCTGTGCAGCTTCCCAGAGTAGGTTCATTGTGGTGAATGGACGCAGGTGTGAGGCACTGTAGACCCATTGTTCTACAGAGGCTTGCAGTAAAGAGATTTGCAGACCGTGCAGATTTACACCCAATGTGTTCCCCTGCAGTGCTACCGAAACTCTTATTCGCGTGACAGTTTCAGTGGCTACTGGTGGACCTTGGATCTTTAATTCCATTTCTGATATGGATATGTGGCCCCAGTTCACCACTCTGCGGTACTCCGCTGTACTCTGGGTTTTGCACAATCTCCTTCATAATCTGGATTACGTGTAAACATATTCTCCACTCTAACCAACCATGTGCCACACAGAGACACAGACGGGTTGGTTGTTTAGCAACAAAAACGTTGCATGCGTAACTTTGTGGCAGAAAAGACGGGGTTGGTTTAAATTGCTGACAACATGTAAACTAGATTTTGTTTCCAAATGTTAATTGAAAACATAAATTCATTTGCACAATGAGCGCTTGTCTCTCAAATACATCGTTAGAGTTGTTGGTTTGCTAGCTAGCGATTTTTTGGCCATATTAGAATCGACATGAAATCAGTCAAAACACTTCACGACAAGACATGGCATCAACAAGATAAAACAAGCCACCTACGATTCCCCACAAGGCAGCTTTTAGTCAGTGTTGCTAGCTATCTGACCGCTCGTCTTTTAGAGACACCAACCTACTACCCTGGACTACTTTCTAAAAGCAATGAAAGGTTCTGAGTCAAAAGTTTGAAAAGGCAGCATATTGTACTGAAATAACTCTCTGTTCAACAATGAATGCTGGATTATTTGCTGTTGATATTAATAACGTCATGCTCGTCTTTGCGCTCAGTAGTTTATTTTAACACTTCATTAGGCAAATTGTCCCCTCCAGCATTTAAACTCAGTAAATTGGTGGATTGATATTGGCCAATAACAATAATATGAATAACATCATGCTTGTTTTGGAGCTCACTAGCATATTTTAACTCTATCATTAGGCAAATTGTCCCCTCCAGTACTTCAACTCAGAGCTCGATTTGTTATGTACTAGAAACTCAGAGAGATGGAAGGGGACGTGACATTGTAAACTTAGAGAGATGGGAGTTATATTTGCCATCAACCACTGAGCAGTAAAGAGCAGTATGGAGAGTAGTGATACATGGTTAGAACAGGCTCATTGTGTTTACATGCTACTGTAATAGGTCTCGGTCTCTCACCCACATCTCAAACTAGATAGCTCTATGTAGTACTAATAAGTATGTGGACACCCATTCAAATGAATGGATTTGGCTATTTCAGCCACACCCGTTACTGACAGGTGAATAAAATCGAACACAGCCATGCAATCTCCATAGACAAATGGCTGTAGAATGGCTCGTACTGAAGAGCTCAGTGACTTTCAAAGTGGCACCGTCATAGGATGCCATCTTTCTAAGTTAGGTCGTCACATTTCTGCCCTGCTTGAGCTGCCCCGGTCAACTGTAAGTGCTGTTATTGTGAAGTGGAAACGTCTAGGAGCAACAACGGCTCAGCTGCGAAGTGGTAGGCCACACAAGCTCACAGATGGGCATGGTGAGTGCTGAAGCGCGTAAAAATCGTTCGTCCTCGGTTGCAACACTCACTATCGAGTTCCAAACTGCCTCTGGAAACAACGTCAGCACAAGAACTGTTCGTCGGGAGCTTCATGAAATGGGTTTTCATGGCCGAGCAGCCGCACACAAGCCTAAGACCACCATGCGCAATGCCAAGCGCCGGCTGGAGTGTTGTAAAGCTCACTGCCATTGGACTCTGGAGCAGTGGTAATACGTTCTCTGAAGTGGTGAATCATGCTTCACCATCTGGGAGTCCGACGGACGAATCTGGGTTTTGGCAGATGCCAGGAGAACGCTACCTGCTCCAATGCATAGTGCCAACTGTAAAGTTTGGTGGAGGATAAATAATGGTCTGGGGCTGTTTTACATGGTTCAGGCTAGGCCCCTTAGTTCCAGCTTAAGGAAATCTTAATGCTACATCCATACAATGACATTCTAGACGATTCTGTGCTTCAACGTTTGGGGAAGGCTCTTTCCATATATATAATTTTTTTATTAAAAAAAATGTTGGGGGTAGATCAGCTTTAATATTGCAGATAGATTGTAGATTCCATCAATTTAATTGTCTGCATTATTTCCAATCACCCATATATTTGTTGTATATATACACACACAAACATCTTCTAAAAATATCTTTTCCTTTATTATTTTGCCCTGACCCTACCACCCCTCTCCTAATTGGAGCAAACTAATGGACAACACCATCTAGGCTTCTACTTCCAGCTTATTTATACTATATACAGTACCAGTCAAAAGTTTGGACACACCTACTCATTCAAGGGTTTTTCTTTATTTTTTACATTGTAGTATATTAATGAAGACATCAAAACTATGAAATAACACATGGAATTATGTAGTAAAAAAAGAAAAAAGAAGTGTTAAACAAATCTAAATATATTTTATATTTGAGATTCTTCAAAGTAACCACCCTTGGCATTCTCTCAACCAGCTTCATGAGGTATTCATCTGAAATGCATTTCAATTAACAGGTGTGCGTTCTTAAATGTTAATTTGTGGAATTTCTTTCCTTCTTAATGAGTTTGAGCCAATCAGTTGTGTTGTGACATGGTAGGGGTGGTATAGAGAAGATAGCCCTATTTGGTAAAAGACCAAGTCCATATCATGGCATGAACAGCTAAAATAAGCAAAAGAGAAACGACAGTCCATCTTTACTTTAAGACATGAAGGTCAGTCAATCCAGAAAATGTCAAGAACTTTGAAAGTTTCTTCAAGTGCAGTCGCAAAAACTATCAAGCGCTATGATGAAACTGGCTCTCACGAGGACCACCACAGGAAAGGAAGACCCAGAGTTACCTCTGCTGCAGAGGATAAATTCATTAAAGATACCAGCTTCAGAAAACGCAGACCAAATAAATGCTTCCCAGTAACAGACATCTCAACCGCATCTGTTCAGAGGAGACTGTGAATCAGGCCTTCATGGTCGAAATCCTGCAAAGAAACCACTACTTAAGGACACCAATAAGAAGAGACTTGCTTGGGCCAAGAAACACAAGCAATGGACATTAGATCGGTGGAAATCTGTCCTTTGGTCTGATGAGTCCAAATTTTAGATTTTTGTTTCGAACTTTTGTGAGAAGCAGAGTAGGTGAATGGATGATCTCTGCATGTGTGGTTCCCACCGTGAAGCATGGAGGAGGTGGTGTGATGGTGCTTTGCTGGTGACACTGTCAATCATTTATTTAGAATTCAAGGCACACTTAACCAGCATGGCTACCACAGCATTCTGCAGCGATACACCATCGCATCTGGTTTGCGCTTAGTGGGACTATCATTTGTTTTTCAACAGTACAATGACCCAACACACCTCCAGGCTGTGTAAGGGCTATTTAACCAAGATGGAGAGTGATGGAGTGCTGCATCAGATGACCTGGCCTCCACAATCACCCGACCTCAAGCCAATTGAGATGGGTTGGACCGCAGAGTGAAGGAAAAGCAGCCAACAAGTGCTTAGCATATGTGGGAACTCCTTCAAGACTGTTGGAAAAGCATTCCAGGTGAAGGTGGTTGAGAGAAAGCCAAGAGTGTGCAAAGCTGTCATCAAGGCAAAGGGTGGCTACATTGAAGAATCTCAGATATATTTTGATTTGTTTAACACTTTTTTGGTGTTATTTCATAGTTTTGTTGTCTTTCTATTTTGCTAGATATTTTTAACTGTGCTGTTTCACAAAAGTGCTGAACCTATATACATTTTACGGACACAGCATATTTGACAGGTTATCTTGTTTTTAATCCCACCCTTCAGCTCCACTCAACTCCTCCCATCTCTCTTAACACCATCCATTTGCCATATATTTTTCAACTGTGCTGTTTCACAAAAGTTCCCTTTCCTGTTTCAGCATGACAATGCCCCTGTGCACAACGAGAGGTCCATACAGAAATGGTTTGTTGAGATCGGCATGGAAGAACTTGACTGGCCTGCACATAGCTCTGAACTCAAGTCCATCTTTGGGATGAATTGGAACACCGACTGATCAGTGACCGACCTCACTAATGCTCTTGTGGCTGAATGGAAGCAAGTCCCTGCAGCAATGTTCCAACATCTAGTGGAAAGCCTTCCCAGAACAGTGGAGGCTGTTATAGTAGCAAAGGGGGGGACCAACTCCATGTGAATGCCCATGATATTGGAATGAGATGTTCGACGAGCAGGTATCCACATACTTTTGGCCATGTAGTGTACATCAAGTTTAATTGTCAAGGTACTGTTCTAAACCAATATTATTTGGAATATTCCATTATTTATTATTTTTTTGAGGTAGAGACGTCATATTAAAAGGCTTACTGCGGACGTGGTTCTCAGCACAGTAGAGCATATCAGCTGCATGGATAAACTGGTATCCAGAGCCTCGGACCCGGAGCTCAGCCTCAGTGTAGCCCAGCACGATCTTCCCCCTGCAATGCAATAAGATTCACAAAAACACCCTTATTATAGACGAGACGACAATGCCTACAATAGACAACTGGTTGAAGCTCAGTGTTAAATTCAAATCTCCCTATCATCATATGTAAGCCAATATGACACAAATCTCAAAGAAAATTCCAAATCAACTTGTAGGTACACAACACACTCCCCGCCTCTCGTCCGTTACCGAGAACCACATACCAGAATTTTTAACAGGGCAGTTAGCAATTGAGTTTTTAAATTATTTATTGCGCCTACCTAGCTCAAACTCAAGACGTTGGATTAAAACAAGACTAAAGAGTCCATAAAGTGACTATTGGGCTTAAAAAACGCCGGATTGACAAAATTTGTAGGTACATCAGTTTTTATCAAATGTATAATGTCTCACTCTCACTTGCACATTTCCGTCTTAAGAAATAACGATCAACCTTTTTATAGCTGACAACGCTTACATCTTTTTTAGCCGAAACTCACAACACCGGGTTGGTTGCTCGGCAACACAGCTGCTTGCACCATGCTGCCAGTCATATGAAGTGTACATGAGCAAACCAAGGCTAATGTATATAGCTAGCTATATGGTGGTATTCACACTAAGGTTAATCAATGAATGCAAACGGATATTTTGATTAGCTAACGTTACTTGTACAAAGTAAAGCAGCTAGCTAACCAACAGGCAAATACAGGTAACTGTTAGCTAGCTAATGAATGTGGTTTTGTTTTGATTAGATAGGTAGCTAGCTAGCTAACGTAACATTATACCAGTCAGATGAGAGCTAACGTTGGCAAGGTAAGTAACTAATAGATCGAGCGAAGTGGAAAGATGGTGTGTGAGGGTCAACGGCGCGGGACTACAACTCTCCGGAGACGGTTTAGCCTCATCCTTCCCTCCCTCGGCGGGGTGCGAGGTGATCTCAAAGGGGCCGGCGGACAGGACCCCGACACCAAATAATGGTGGAGTACACACAATATTCTAAGGTCCCAGCTATGGGGCCGTGCCGAAATTGACATAGAGATTATAGCGGGCAAGAAGTCAATGAACCAAGGGGCCTGTAGACAGGACCCCGACACCGAATAATGGTGGAGTACACACAATATTCTAAGGTCCCAGCTATGGGGCCGTGCCGAAATTGACAAAGAGATTATAGCGGGCAAGAAGTCAATGAACCAAGGGGCCTGTAGACAGGACCCCGACACCGAATAATGGTGGAGTACACACAATATTCTAAGGTCCCAGCTGTGGGGTCGTGCCGAAAATTGACAAAGAGATTATAGCGGGCAAGAAGTCAATGAACCAAGGGGCCTGTAGACAGGACCCCGACACCGAATAATGGTGGAGTACACACAATATTCTAAGGTCCCAGCTGTGGGGTCGTGCCGAAAATTGACAAAGAGATTATAGCGGGCAAGAAGTCAATGAACCAAGGGGCCTGTAGACAGGACCCCGACACCGAATAATGGTGGAGTACACACAATATTCTAAGGTCCCAGCTATGGGGCCGTGCCGAAATTGACAAAGAGATTATAGCGGGCAAGAAGTCAATGAACCAAGGGGCCTGTAGACAGGACCCCGACACCGAATAATGGTGGAGTACACACAATATTCTAAGGTCCCAGCTGTGGGGTCGTGCCGAAAATTGACAAAGAGATTATAGCGGGCAAGAAGTCAATGAACCAAGGGGCCTGTAGACAGGACCCCGACACCGAATAATGGTGGAGTACACACAATATTCTAAGGTCCCAGCTGTGGGGTCGTGCCGAAAATTGACAAAGAGATTATAGCGGGCAAGAAGTCAATGAACCAAGGGGCCTGTAGACAGGACCCCGACACCGAATAATGGTGGAGTACACACAATATTCTAAGGTCCCAGCTATGGGGCCGTGCCGAAATTGACAAAGAGATTATAGCGGGCAAGAAGTCAATGAACCAAGGGGCCTGTAGACAGGACCCCGACACCGAATAATGGTGGAGTACAAATAAATGTTTTAAGGCCCAAGCTATGGGGCCGTGCCAGCAATCGGAAAAAATGAATATAGCGGGCAAGAATCAATAAACCAAGGGGACAGTAGACAGGACCCCGACACCCAATAAGGGTGACGAGCGACCTCGAGCGGAACCGAGAGAGAAACAGGTCGAGACGTGAGCTAAGTGACACAGGATGCGCTTCCTGACAGCCGGAAAAAAGGCGCCGCCAGCGGGTTGGGTACCGCTGGTGAAATCTTCTTATCTTGATCCGGTACAGCCTCAGAGGAAGGGCAACTCCGAGGAGACTGGTCCTCCCAGGGTTTCTCCATTGGGCCCGACTAATAGGGAGTTTTTGCTCCTGGCCACCGTAACGCCGTCTCTAACGCGGCAGCTCCGAGGAGTACAGGCCGGATCAAGGGAACCATCGAAGTCCAACTTACCCCGCTTTCCATCACGACACGTAGCGTAACAAAGGGCCCGTTAGTAGGGAAGTCCGTTGATTCTGCCGAAATTCGTAACCAACAAGTGATCAAAGCTAGCTAGCTATATCTTGCCAAGTAGGGGTTTTCACAAGGCTAAAGTCACCATGTGTAAACTGCTGACCTAAACACTTGCGTGTAATTGGAGCCCAAATAAACTAGCGATTGTCCTTGGCAGCCAATTAAAAAGTGATCTAGCTAAGTAACCTTAGCCAACGTATGACTGTAACATTAGCTAATGTCATATGGCCAGTTCACGCACCACAATATATCATAACGTAACTAACTTTAACTATCTAGTTAAGTTTAAAACCACCAAACGTTGGGAAAACTGCCACTCTAATCACATTCATTTGCATTGTACAGACCAAGCTACGGTAACGAGGTAGCCAGATTTCAGACAAGATAAACACTGCAGTTAGTTAGCTACGCTATATTTCCTCGACTAAGAACAACCAAGACCACAACACAAACCATAGCCAAGAAAACAAATTGATTTGTTAAGAAACAGGGAGTGAGTTATGTTGAACCGCATATAATAAATGGTTGAACCCCAAATACACACGTAAACAGAATCTCAGTTGTGCATGCTTACCAGACTGACAGCATCGCCGTTTCAAACACTTGTCGAATAAATTCCAGCTCCGGCATAAACTGCCTCTCTTGCGTCTTGACATTTATAATCCAAATGCGTGCATACAGTGTCAAATTACTTTTCTGTGTGTTCACAGAAAATCTTAAATCGCCATCCACAAGTAAAACGTAGTCAGGGGGCTCCACAAACTGCACCAGGTTAAAACAACATCAGAATCATTGCTTGCTTAGTGAATTGCTGTGTGCCAGTCAGTCTCATAGACTATACGTAACATAGTAAATGTAAATCACACTGAAATAAGTATGTTATGTTACGTTTGGTATGGTATGGTTACATCAGACAGAAGGTTACTTATTAAAGGAGACTTTTCCTAAATCTCAATTTTTCATGTAAATGGCATGATCTCAAAAACAAACCAAATTACAAAACAAGTGTCTGGATCCTTCAATAACATGCCATCACAAATAGAGATTTACTTCAGAAATAGGAAAAGTCTCGAGTGTGGTTGGTCGGGTGGAAGGATGGGTGTATAACAAGGATGTCTAGCAACTCAAACGTAGTTTGAGTCTCATCATGGACAGTTTTAGCTAACTACCAACTTTGCAACTACTTACTAATTTTTATATACTTTGCAACTACTTAGCATGTTAGCTAACCCTTCCCATAACCTTAAAAACCTTTAACATAACTCCTAACCTTAACCCTAACCCCTAGCCTAGAAAACCTTAGGCACCTAGCTAACATTGGCGTTAGCCATCTAGCTAACATATCGTACATATTGCTAATTAATTAGGACACATTTAGACCATTCTTTCATTTATAGTTTTGACAGCCCCCTCCTGACACACACACACACTTATTTACATTTAGTAGGTGGTTCTTAAAATAACCTTGGGTTTGTGGAGAGGCAAGTGGCAGTGAGTGGGGTGGTGTGTACTACTGTGTGCGTCTTGCTAGAACGGAGGAGAGATCAGCTCTCACAAGGAGGAGGTTGTTGCACTCATTCGTGAGATGCACGCCATCCCTCCTTTGGTTTTTGCCCCAGCACTACACAGATGATTCAAATAACCAACTCATCATCAAGCTTTGATTGGGGGGGGGGGGGGGGGGGGCCAGGACCAAGTTTGGGAAACCCTGCCCTACGGTACTGCCCAGGGACATTGTGATTTATGACAAAGTGGCCGACTGTGGGCATGCGCCTGTAACAGAAATGCAAACACCAGCTGGTTGACAGAGCGCCCGGGCCATCTCTATGCGCTTGTTGATGTCCTACTCCCACTGAAACATCCAACTCCTCCACTATGTGATATCAGAGTAGACCACGGTTGTCCTGGGAACATTTGGATGACCACCTCCTGATAAGCTCGCGTCTGACGCACAAGGGCTGTCCCCTTAGTCGTTTCCACCAAGGTGGATGACTATGATATATTCACGGTCACGCCTCGCTTTGGCGAGAAATTCTTTTTCAAAACCCTTCCATTGAGAACAGCTCATCCATATTTTGTGCTCCTGTAGTCATCTAGCCCACTTCATTGTGTAATCGCATAGTAAATATTTGCTTGAGTCTTTGTTTCCTTGCTCTTGCCAATTTGCTTTGAGCAATGATAAGTAGGAGTATAAACTGGGATCTTATCAATAAATAAAATTGATAAAACGCATGATATTGTGAGGGTTCACAAGGAGAGCATGTGTTATGCTGTATTATAAACTGGGTGGTTTGAGCCCTGAATGCTGATTGGCTGAACACCGTATACCACGGGTATGACAAAACCTTTATTTGTACTCTTCTAATTACGTTGGTAACCAGTTTATAATAGCTATAAGGCACCTCAGGGGTTTGAGCAATAAGACCGAAGGGGGGGTGGTATATGACGAATATTTCACAGCTAAGGGCTGTAACCAGGCACTTCGCATTACGTTGTGCGAAAGAACAGCCCTTAGCCGTGGTATATTGGCCATATACCACCCCTCCCCCCTCGGGTCTTATTGCTTAATTATGTTGTATAATAATGTTGCATAATCACCTTCCAGTGTAAAAAACATGGAAATAAAATTAAAAAATATATATTTTTAAGTGAGAATAGGCATTGGTCTGAAGCCAAAAAAGAAAGCAAATTCACGAGCACCCATGCTCTACCAAGGTTTTCCAGCACACAGCTTTCACCTACTACAGTAGCTATGTTGATATTGTACTTCAAACTATGTATCATTTGGCTGTATGTATTTTTTGACCTAGGTCTGTTGTAAATTCGTATTATTGTTGCTTCACCATCTTTATTGCAAAAATAAATACAAGGACAAACAACTTGTTTGAAACACAATTGGTTCTGAGCTCATGTCAATATTACACAGGTAAGCCAACGGTTACAGAAATCAGGCATGCAGACAGGCTCTAACTATCTGAGCTACCTGTTGTTATGTTGGCCACCTACACCCAAAAAAGGATGTTATTATGATAATTTCTTTTTAAAGACTTGTTTTGCTAAAATAAAGGTTTTAGCAAATACAGGCATGCACCACATTACTACCAGACGAAACAGCTCAATCAAGCCTGATCGTCTTGTAAGTATAAAAGTATAAAAAGCTTGCTTTCATTTGATAAAAAAAAGCATGACATGGTAGCATAATGAGAACTTCTCACTGTGGTGTGTGAAGAATCAAATACTTTACCTTGCATGTGGTACAAATCACATTATTTGTGGAAGCACCTCCTCTAAGAGTATGAATTAGGCTGTTTGAGAAGGTTTGAATCCTATTCAACCTGCCTACACATAGTTTGAAGTACAATACCAACATAACTATTGTAGTAGGTCAAAGCTGTGTGCCGGAAAACCTTAGTAGAGCATGGGCGGAATAGGCATTGTGATGCTCGTGAATTTCCTTTCTTTTTCGGCTTCAGACTATTCTCACTTAAAACACTTTTTCGTTTTTTATTAGAGACATAATATAGACAGAATAATCATTGCAAGACTATTATACAATAGGACATCAATGGCCGTGAAAACATGTTTGAATTACCACTACTTCAAACATATTATAGCCATATGACAAGAAATTGCTCTTCACAGTAACAAACACCCTAGCAACACCCCCGCAGGCAAAACTGGTTGAAATGACGTCATTACAACCAGAATACAACACATTCTGTTTTTAAAAGGGGTTCTAATGACGTTAATTCAACCAGCTATAACCGCTGGAACTTTAACAACATTCCATCATAATGTGAAGTAAGACTGAATAGTGTGGGCATACTTGGCGTCGCAGGCCATGGGGGTGAAGTCCAGCTTGTGTTTGGTCCTGAAGATCATGTTCTTGGTCCTGATCTCCAGGATGGATGGAGGCTGGAGGGGGGTAGCGATGGCAAACAGGGCCAGCTGGGGGGGCACGTTGCAGCCGTCATCCAGCCGGCAGTTCTGGCCATGCAGGAACTTCAGACGGCCCTGGAGGGTCAGGGCCTGGGGAGAAAAAACAAAGAGCTGGTTGGTCCAGGCTTCCTCATACAGTATTTGTTCGGAAACCAAAAGCCGAGTAATGAACGAGACTTGGGAGGATAGCAGCGTGAGACGACAGTATCAAATCAAATGAAATCACATTTTATTTGTCACATGCTCCAAATACAACAGGTGTAGACCATACAGTGAAATGCTTACTTACAAGCACTTAAACAATGCAGTTTTAAGAAAATACCTTAAAAAAGTATGAGATAAGAATAGCAAATAATTAGAGAGCAGCAGTAAAATAACAATAGCGGGCCTATATACAGGGGGTACCGGTACAGAGTCAATGTGCGGGGGTACAGGTGTCGAGGTAATTGAGGTAATATGTACATGTATGTAGAGTTATTAAAGTGACTATGCATAGATACTAACATAGAGTAGCGGGGGGGGGGGGGGGGGGGGGGGCAATGCAAATAGTCTGGGTAGCCATTTGATTAGATGTTCAGGAGTCTTACGGCTTGGGGGTAGAAGCTGTTTAGAAGCCTCTTGGACCTAGACTTGGCGCTACGTTACCGCTTGCCGTGTGGTAGCAGAGAGAACAGTCTATGACTAGGGTGGCTGGAGTCTTTGACAATTTTTAGGGCCTTCCTCTGACACCATCTGGCATAGAGGTCCTGGATGGCAGGAAGCTTGACCCCGGTGATGTACTGGGTCGTACGCACTACCCTCTGTCGTGCCTTGCAGTCGGAGGCCGAGCAGTTGCCATACCAGGCAGTGATCCAACCCGTCAGGATGCTCTCGATGGTGCAGCTGTAAAACCTTTTGAGGATCTGAGGACCCATGGCAAATCTTTTCAGTCTCCTGAGGGGGAATAGGTTTTGTCGTGCCTTCCTCACAACTGTCTTGCTTGGACCATGTTAGTTTGGTGATGTGGACGCCAAGGAACTTGAAGGAACTTGAAGCTCTCAACCTGCTCACCTACAGCCCCGTTGATGAGAATGGGGGCGTGCTCGGTCCTCCTTTTCCTGTAGTCCACAATCATCTCCTTTGTCTTGATCACGTTGAGGGAGAGGTTGTTGTACTTGCACCACACGGTCAGATGTCTGACCTCCTCCCTATAGGCTGTCTCATCGTTATCGGTGATCAGGCCTACCACTGTTGTGTCATCGGCAAACGTAATGATGGTGTTGGAGTCGTGCCTGGCCGTGCAGTCATGAGTGAACAGGGAGTACAGGAGGGGACTGAGCACGCACCCCTGAGGGGCCCCCGTGTTGAGGATCAGCGTGGCGAATGTGTTGTTACCTACCCTTACCACCTGGGGGCAGCCCGTCAGGAAGTCCAGGGTCCAGTTGCAGAGGGAGGTATTTAGTCCAAGGGTCCTTAGCTTAGTGATTAGCTTTGAGGACACTATGGTGTTGAACGTTGAGCAGTATTCAATGAATAGCATTTTCACATAGGTGTTGCTTTTGTCCAGGTGGATCTGTTGGGGCGGTATGCATATTGGAGTGGATCTAGGATTTCTGGGATAATGGTGTTGATGTGAGCCATGACCAGCCTTTCAAAGCATTTCATGGCTGCAGACGTGAGTGCTACGGGTCGGTAGCCATTTAGGCAGGTTACCTTATAATAGGAGTAGAAAATACTATTAGTAAATACTAAAAGTATACTATTATATTACTAAAATAAAATAGTAGTATTGAATATTACTCGTATTTGTGCACTTGAAGCTGTCAACCTCTCAAGCTTGTCTGGTACCAATGGAATAGTTTCAAAAGTGAAAAGTGCCAACCCTGCACATCTGACAACCACAGACAGAAGAAATCGAAAAGCTGAAAGTATTTGAAAGAAAATGGATACTAATTGAACCCATGTCTGGTGTAGAGCGGTGCAGCTACTGTAAGACATGGATGTACTGTGCAGTATATAGGCCTGTCGTCCCATTGATGGCCTTTAAGATGTGCCGAGATTTGTTGCATCCCGGAGGGAGACACACTGATGGATCAAAACACAGTGTATGTTTTGAAGAACAGTGTTTTGGCAACTTTCCATCCTTTAAGTCACTGTCCCTCCCTCTCTCCCCTCTTCCCCAGTTTGTCCCTCTGATCGTGGAGCTGTGCTGTGGGCTGGTGGAGAACATGGGTATGGAGTACACAAGTGCCTACAGGGTGCCGAGCAACAACACCATCGTGTCGAACCTGCAGGACCAACTCAACAAGGGCCTGGAGAGCAACGCTACCAAGATGGTGTGTGTGTATCGGTGTGTTTGAAATTATATTAGAGCCAGTCTTCAGTTTCAAAATGCTCAGCTATCTTGTCTGTGCACAAGACAGTTAATGTCACGGGCGGGATCTGAACAAGGGTCTACCACAGGAGAAACCAACGTCTTAACCATTAGACAAAGAGGAAACTCCCTTTTGGGCCATGGGCCGACACTGATTATGAAGTCGCAGGCAGGGCTTCCCCATCACGAGACCATGAGCAACCATGAGCCCGACTCATGACAGCTACACACAAACACAGTAAAAAGAAGTTAAACAAAGGAAACTCATATTCACCTTTTTTCAGACCTAAAATTACTCGTTTCTTTCAAGGTCTAACTGATGTCACCAGGCAGACTATAACTCCACCCATGCAAACCTGCTGATTACAAGGTCCTGCGTAGATTGTATTTTCAACCAGCAACTATTAGGAAATAACACTGATTAAAAAAATCATACTTTTACAGTTTTCGTTTCATCAGCTGTTATGACACAAAACACAGGAAACATCATTTTGACTGCACTGGGTCTTTACTGTAAAATATAAGTTTGTTAAAATTTTTCTTTCTTCTTCTGTGATGGAAGTTTGAAGGACCCTGTCCCTCTCTTGGCTTCAAGCTCCAGTGTTTGGGACAGATTTATGTCCGGCTTTAGCTTGGTGAGGCTCCAGGACTTCAATATGGACTGCCGTGGGGAGCAGAGGATTATTGTGTACGCCATCGCCAGCCGCGAATGTTGAATTCCTGAAAGAGCGAAGATATGAGAAATGATTCACGAGCACACAAAACTTGCTTCAGTCACGTTTGTTCATGAATGAGAAGCTGGCTGTATGTTCCACATATAGGATTTCCTAGACATCAACAATCAAACTGCTTCGACAACAATAGAGCTCACACTCAGATGAATGATGAGCATATTGATTGCTGGTACACTTTATGGTACTGTATTTATTTAAGGCACATTTAATTCTATCACATATACTTGTACTGAGGCTTGGTCATGGCAGTGGCTGCATCTGCACGGGCAGGATGATGTGTGCGATGGCCCAAGGCCTGAGTGGCTATCCGTTGAACGGGCATCACGCCAGGGCTGGAACTCAGCTGAGCCAGTTGGTTGCTGAAGTAG
This sequence comes from Salvelinus alpinus, assembly GCF_045679555.1. Taxonomy (NCBI): domain Eukaryota; kingdom Metazoa; phylum Chordata; class Actinopteri; order Salmoniformes; family Salmonidae; genus Salvelinus; species Salvelinus alpinus. The sequence goes on from NC_092123.1 coordinate 8,208,778, forward strand.
TAGGCAGCTGCATGGGACTGGGCCTGTGGAATGTACACATTGAAGTAAAAGGCTATATGGAATTCGAAGTTAGCATTTCTCAATAAAATGTTCATTACTCATGTCCAAGTTGGATATATTATTTTCTGCATGGACTCTTGTTTCGATTTACCTGTGGAATAGGAGGCTGGTAGGAGTTGATGATGGGGTTGGGCACTGCCATGACACTGTCCATCCTCTGCTTGTACCTGTCTGCCAGGTATTGTTGGCGCTGTTCCTTGCTCTGAGCCAGGGCCACGTAAAGCGGCTTGGTGCCCACGATACGGCCATTCATCTCCGTCACAGCCTTGGTGGCCTCCTCGGGGGAGGAGAGGGAAACAAAGCCAAAGCCTTTGCTGCGGCCGCTCTCAGTCATCACCTTGGCGCTGATGATTGTTCCGAATTCAGAAAACGCCTTCCTTAAACGGTGATCATCAAAGGCATCATCCAGGTTCTTTACAAAGAGATTTATACCTCTGTATTTGGCCTTGGGCTCAGGCTTCTTCTGCCCAAACTTGAGTTTCAGCAACGCCTGGCGCTCTGCTTTCTTCTGGGCGCGGCCTACATATATCAGCCTCCCGTTTAGCTCCTTCCCGCTCATCTCATTCACGGCTCTCTGTGCATCCTCAGGCCTCTCGAAGCAAACAAAACCGAACCCACTCGACTTCCCGTTATCGTCTTTCATGACCTTGACACTAACGGTTGGTCCATATTTCCCAAAAAGCTCCATCAGTGTCTCATCGTTCGTGTCTCTGCCAAGATTCTTGACAAAGACGTTGTTGAACTCTCTGGCCTTGGCTCCACGCACCTCCTCTCGCTCTTTGCGTGACTTAAAGCGCTCGATAAACACTTTTTCGTTATCCATTAACATGCCATTTAATTTCTCGATGGCTCTATCAGCAGCCTCCTGGGTCTTGTATTGAATATAACCATAACCTTTGGAATGGCCATTCTCGTCACAAACTACCTTGCTAGAGTAGATGTCTCCAAATGCTGAGAAGGTCTCGTACAGGTTTTTGTTTGTTATAGACTTCTTGTCCAGGTTCCTGATGAAGATGTTTCCCACCCCATTCTTCCTCAGGGTATGGTCAGGATCAGACCTCATGATGCGCAGATATCTTCCTTCGAGCATATCATTGCTGAACATGTGCAGGGCACGCTCAGCATCGTCTGGCTGATAAAAGTTAACGTAGGCGTACCCGAGGGAACGATGTGTAACCCGATCCCTACATACACGGACAGAAGAGATTGGTCCGGCTTCACTAAACATCTTGTTTAGGTCTGCCTCGGTGACGTTTTGGTGGAGGTCACCAACATACAAAGAATTCATTTTGGAGACGTTATCGAAGCTAGCTCAAGAACACAGAATGACAGGTGAATGAACAGCTGCCACGTGTTTAAATTCCCGGAACTGACTCGTTTGTGATGTCATAAGTGATGTAGCGTCAAATGCAATTCTGATGTTCCATCTTTCCTTTATTGCATCATAGCCATGTAGTTTACAGGATTTAGATAGCGGACAGAAACATTTAAATTTTAAACACATAAATACATGTACGTCAATCTTTATTTTATAACAGTTTGGGAAGCCAAAGATAGATATATAGATAGAAATGACGAGTATAACTTCGACACAGAATACACATGGCAAACACTAACCATGTTCTCTTTATCGATGGATAAAAGCATGCCAAATAATAAAATAGAAACTAGTAGGTTTGAATGATTTTTATTCTCAAATCGAGCAGACTCACGTTAGAGGAATAGCATTTGGTTCACAGTCGTTCCACCTTCAGTGAGAGGTTGAATGAGCAATACCCCTGTCAAACTGAACCGTTTAAAAATGTAATAGAGCTCTGTGTCACTCAGGTTTGCTATTTATATCCGTTTGTATACTACAAGTGGGATGTTATTCATTTGTATGCTGTAAAGAGAGCCGAGGAGTGTCAGGAGAGAGCGAATGCTTGAAACAATCTCCCGTAGCCAACGACAGCAGTCTAGACTAGAGAGAGACTAGGACTCTCTCCTCGCTGACTCTCTCCTCCCTCTCCCATTCAAATGCATAACATATTCCTCTGCTGCCTTTGTGACAACGAAAATGATATCACATGTGCTCACTTCTCCTTACTCCACTCAGAGTGCCTGTTTCGTTTCTCCCTGTCGCACGCAATCAGCATTATTTACAACAGTCACCTCTAGAAAGAAGAGAGAGAGAGACACACACAAAGACAGAGAGAGACAGAGAGAGCGATAGCGAGAGACAGAGAGACAGAATAAGAGAGAGGGAGAGAGAGCGGAAGATGGAGAGAGAGAGAGAGACCAGTCTTAATGGCTGATCCTGTCTCTGTCCCTCGCTAGGCTGGCTGGAGGCCCTTCGATCACACTGTAAACATACAAGATCCCCTGTCGTCCCCAGCCATAACCCAGCAGGCCATAACCCGGCTCATCAAATTGCTAATTAGAAAAGCCAGGGAAGCCTTTGCATGTGGCTTTTGGACTGATAAAACTTTCAGACTCTCCTCCTCCCCTGCCTGCAAGAGCCCCAGAGGGACAGTGTAGAACTACACACATTTACAATGAAACACACACGCACATCCACACACTACAGTAGAACCATCCATCTATCTCCATCACGTAGATGCGTGGTACACCTTGATAACAAACAATTCAGAACAGCAGAGCACGCAGGTCACACGGTTCGCTGGGGGGGGGCAGAAAGACTTATTTACATTCATAGTAAGTAACCGACATGTGACATGTCAGTGTCAGGCTCGCTCTGAGCTCTTTGTGTGACATGACAGGACAGGACAGGATGCATCGGAGAAGATACTTAGAGAGCTATGTTATGTTCTGTTCCTTCTCCGTGGCCTGTTTCCATGGTAACACATCAGTCCCTCTCCTGACAGTGATGAGTGTCATGGAGCTAATGAAAGGGAACTTCTTCTTCTGTCCCTGTTAAAACGTCAGGACGTAGAGCTAATTGGCTTTGAGTAATTACTAGGAGTTGAGGTGCACTAGGCACACTGGGACGGTATTTTGGATTTCCCGCCTGCCCTGTGGATTTCTGCTTAAGCTTCAGGTCAGGAACATACTGGACCTTCAGGTCAGGAAAATACTGGACCTTCAGGTTAGGAAAATACTGGACCTTCAGGTCAGGAACATACTGGACTTTCAGGTTAGGACCATACTGGACCTTCAGGTTAGGAACATACTGGACCTTCAGGTCAGGAACATACTGGACCTTCAGGTCAGGAACATACTGAACCTTCAGGTCAGGAACATACTGGACCTTCAGGTTAGGAACATACTGGACCTTCAGGTTAGGAACATACTGGACCTTCAGGTCAGGAACATACTGGACCTTCAGGTCAGGAACATACTGGACCTTCAGGTTAGGAACATACTGGACCTTCAGGTCAGGAACATACTGGACCTTCAGGTTAGGAACATACTGGACCTTCAGGTTAGGAACACACTGGACCTTCAGGTTAGGAACACACTGGACCTTCAGGTTAGGAACACACTGGACCTTCAGGTTAGGAACACACTGGACCTTCAGGTCAGGAACACACTGGACCTTCAGGTCAGGAACATACTGGAACTTCAGGTTAGGAACATACTGGACCTTCAGGTTAGGAACATACTGGACCTTCAGGTCAGGAACATACTGGACCTTCAGGTCAGGAACATACTGGACCTTCAGGTTAGGAACATACTGGACCTTCAGGTCAGGAACATACTGGACCTTCAGGTTAGGAACATACTGGACCTTCAGGTTAGGAACACACTGGACCTTCAGGTTAGGAACATACTGGACCTTCAGGTTAGGAACACACTGGACCTTCAGGTTAGGAACACACTGGACCTTCAGGTCAGGAACACACTGGACCTTCAGGTCAGGAACATACTGGAACTTCAGGTTAGGAACACACTGGACCTTCAGGTCAGGAACACACTGGACCTTCAGGTTAGGAACACACTGGACCTTCAGGTCAGGAACACACTGGACCTTCAGGTCAGGAACATACTGGAACTTCAGGTTAGGAACACACTGGACCTTCAGGTCAGGAACACACTGGACCTTCAGGTTAGGAACATACTGGACCTTCAGGTTAGGAACACACTGGACCTTCAGGTCAGGAACATACTGGAACTTCAGGTTAGGAACACACTGGACCTTCAGGTCAGGAACACACTGGACCTTCAGGTTAGGAACATACTGGACCTTCAGGTTAGGAACATACTGGACCTTCAGGTCAGGAACACACTGGACCTTCAGGTCAGGAACATACTGGAACTTCAGGTTAGGAACACACTGGACCTTCAGGTTAGGAACATACTGGACCTTCAGGTTAGGAACACACTGGACCTTCAGGTCAGGAACACACTGGACCTTCAGGTCAGGAACATACTGGACCTTCTGTTTATGTAATGAAGGGCTGTAGTTGAATAGAACGCTACTACAGCAGTACAAATGACCTAGTCTCTCGTTTAAATGGCCAGCACGCAAGATTTGGTTCTGGTTGGGGAACATACCTTCTGTTTAAGTAATGAAGGTCTGGACTTGCCACTACTAGGTTACAAATGATCACGAAACCAGAAACAAATATTGCATGTGCTGGTCAGCTAACAGTGTGTCACGAGAGACTACAGCACCGACGACCAGGACGAACTAATGAAACTACTGTATGTGTGTCAATTCACTGGGACATGCAACTGTCAAACCAGCTAAAGCAGAATTCTTTGAGCTTGATTTGTGTGACAGCTTGAATCTCCTACTGGAATATTGATGGGGTTGTGTCTCCCGCTCAAAGTCGGTCTCCAGTGCAATCCTTATTGAGATAACGTTGCACATGAGTGAATGTCGAAGCAGGACATTCTCACAGGAAGAAATGGCTTTTCCCTGAGACAAACGGTAGCCTCCTATGATTTCATGGCCTACTAGCTGACGGATTCTAACGACAACAAAAACCGTGCAAGGACTAATGAACAATGTCATGTTGAATATTGTCCGATTTATAAAAACAAGAATGGGGAGAAAATAAAGAACATTATCATTAATGCACATGCATCTCTTTTACTTTCTACAACAGCTGAATGCTCGAGGGTGAATGTAATTAGAGTTCACAGTACTTCAGCAAAACGAGGAAAAGCAAAAAGGATTCAATTAACTTGTTCATTATCCTTCAACTAGAGTCAGATACAATACAACATGCTGTATGTAATAACCCTCATATAATAGGAACATGATGTTTAGGAGGGAACTGATGACCCCCAGATGAGACTTGGACTGCGTCCTAAATGGCACCCTATTCCCAATTTAGCACACTGGTTTTGACAAGGGTTTATAGGGCTGTGGCAAAAGCAGTGCACTTATATAGGGGATAGGCTGTCATTTGGGACACAAGCTTGTACAAGGCTGAGGGGGCCTAGAGGGGAGACGGAAGTCATTGAAGATTAGAGAACATGCAAGGAAGGGATAAAACACCAAAGTACTGTAATGTAACTGGAAACGTTGTCCTCTGCTCTGCGTCCTCTGTAGTGATTACATCAACAATTCAAAGATGAGATAAAAATGATACACAAAGTTTATGAGAACGGTAATTGGAATTTCTTTCTTCTTCTTCTTGATGAGTTTAAGTTGGGCCTCGTCCTCCTCTCCTCCCCTCAACTAACTCTCTCCACCCCTCCTCTGCTCTCCCTTTTTCCTATTTCTCCTCCTCCTCTCGGCCCGTATCCTCTCATGCGAGGCCAGTATGGTGTGGTGGGTCTTATGGCCCTCTCCTCCCATCTCCCCCTAGCACTGGTTCATTGATCCTGCTGGGCATAAGGCGAGGTGCAATGGTGTCAAGAATCTACCCTCAAATAGCAATAGGATTACCAAAACAATGCTATGGAGCCAGACCCTGGGCTTACCGCTCACGCAAATGACCTCCACAGAGTTGAGAAGTACCCCGATCTTACTCTCCTTTCCTCTTCCCTTCCCCCTCCCCTCCCGTCCCCAACCACCAGCCCCCCGCTACTCTGCATGGTCCCGATCTGTACTGGTGAGATGGAGAGGCTAGGAGGAGCGGAGGGGGCGAGGGGGTCATACTACGGTCTCCCACTATGACACACCCACACCAGCACCATGAGCCCTGCATGCCAGCTTTAACAGCAAGCACAGGCAGATATCCCTCACAGCTCTCTGAGTATGCTTTTCTAACTGCACACGGACAATCCGGTAGGCCCCTACAGCAATATATTTACTTGTATGTTACTGTGTTCTAGCCACGTCAATGTGCTCTGACTCTGTCCTCTTGTCTCCCTCTCTCTCTCTCTTTCTCTCTGTCGCTGTGGTATCCAGCACAACCCTTAAGTCTGAGGAGAAGACAGTCCTTTGGGAGTCCCCGAGCTACTCTGACTAAGCAAATTCCTCTCTGGGTGCTCTCCTCCTCTGGAGGGCAGATTGAAAGCCCTTTCCCCACGACCCTGTGGCCCTTTAAGACGGATTACTGAGGGTGGGTAGTGGCTTCTGATCCCGCCGTGGTCTGAAGTGGTACGACCCCACGCTGACCAGGCTAATAGGCTCTCTATGGCTCTCTAGCTACTGTAGCTGGGAGAAAATAGTCTCCTTTGGCCTCAGAGTGCTGGGATGCTGACGGAGAAGTGGAGAAAGGGGGTGATAGGGCCAGGAAGGAGAGGGTAGGGGGAAAGGAGTGGGCGGGGATAGAAGGGGGGAGGTAGGGGAGGAAAGGAAGGTGGTGGTGGTGGGGGGGGGGGGGGGGGTCCAGGAGTCAGAAGTGAACGGCATCCTTGTATTTTCTAGCTGGGAGAAAATAGCATCCTTTGGTCTCACACCACTGGGCTTCTGAGGAGAGGGGGGATGGGGGGTGGCAGAGGAAGTGGGAGGTAGGGGTCTGAATGGGGGAGGTAGCCCTGGAAAGTAGAATGCTCAGAATTATGCAGAGGGAGGATAGCAGAGGGGACATAGGGGGGTGGAAGGGATTCTGTAGTTCAGGGGTCAGTAGTGGAGGGTAGCTCTGGGAGAAGGGGGGGGGGGGGGTCAGTAGCCCTGTAAAGAGCCTGCCTCTGTGGCTCTCTGGCGGGAGTCGGGACACCCCACGCCAGGAGCCAGACTAGAAGTGTCTGGGTATTCCCAGGCCTTTGTTCTTGTACGGCTCAGCCTCCCTCAGTACAGTCATGGGACACAGTCACAGTGGCAAAATAGGCCGGAACACTCTCTTCTAATAAAGCTGAGGTGTGATCTGACACACACACACACACACACACACACTTGTAGACATACGCACACGCAAGCATGAGTGCAGTACACACGGAAGTAAGGACGCTCGCACGCACAGACACTCACATGCCTTCTCCCTTATATACATGCATACACAGACCATAAGTCCAACAATGGCTGTCTTCAACGGAGGGCAAGTCTCTAACATGAGCTCAAACATCATTGCAAGAATAATCTTCCCAAAAGGAGACATGTCAGTCTCCAGTACTCCTGTGTGTATGAGGTTGAGAGAGGAGTAATATGATTGGTTACAAACCAGGAAGCCAGAGGAGTTGTCGAGGAGACAGCGGAAGCGACAGACGAAGTTCCTTTCCAGGAAGGAGGAGTTCTCTGGAGGCAGCTGGTCGGGGTTATAGGTCACCAGGGACGAGCTGGGGACTGGTTTTCCATCTGAGGAATAGCAACAAGACAAGGACAAAGTCAAATCACTACATTCAATGGCTACTTCATTTGTGGTTTATTAATATGTCTGTTCAACAGAGTTTAACAGGGTTCCGATGCTCCTACAGTACGGTATGTTTGGTGAGTATGTGTATGTGCATGTGTGTGTGGGTGTGTAGCTCCAGTCTGTTCGTCACTCTCTCCATTCCGTGCCGGTTCTAAAGTACCACGGTAACGCTACGGTAGCTAGCTCTAACCCCTGCCTAATTAAAACAGACGGCTGTGTGTGTTCTAACATTTACCCTCAATGTCATGGAGTGCCTGATAAAGGTCACCTCCCTCTCTCCATCTTCTCTACTCTCTCTCTCTATGCTCTTCCTCTATCCCTCTCTCATCTCCTTCCCTCTCTGCACAGAGCTCAGCTGGGGAAATTGGGGTCAGCCGTTTTTAGGGAAAAGTTAACGCATTGGGTGTGAGTGACTTCAGGCTGACTCATTGCAGTTCTTCGTTTGATCATGTCATCATGTTTTATTTCTCTGCTAGTAGTGACCGTCAACCAGTATGGTGTACACTGTCACTGAATGTGTGTGTCACTTTAAAGTTAAACGACGACTTCACTACGACTAACTATCATACTGAAACAAAGCATCAAACTGGCATCTCCTTTTTATCTTTAGTTTTTCCTGCTAGTAGTTCACCTCAGCCCTTTCCACAAATTCAATTTCAGAATGGCATATATATGCCATCTGTAAATTTGCAACAGAGCATCAAACATACATCGCTAGCTAGTAATGTGAAAGGCTCACAGTGGCCTTGGACAACTTTGTGAAAATGCGTCGGGCCTGGCATAAAAGGGGGTAGACAGTGAGACGCAGTGTAAGACTGACCTGGGGGTGACTCCACCTGCTGGGGCACGGCCGGGGGGTTGAGAGCCCAGTGGAGGTTCCTCCTAAACTCCTGCTGGTCCTCAGTGTGGATCAGATCAAACACACTCTGGTGCATCACGTCCGTCTGGAACAAGGAGAGAAAGAGAGACGTCTTTGGAACGGTCACGTGCACCAACACATAGGACTGGGAACTATTGTCTGACTTCCTGAAAAATAACCTACACACAATTGAATTCACTCCTGTAGAATCAGTAAAATGATGCTCTCACACACACACACACACTCGACCCCTTGTTTTGTGGGCTTGCAGTGAGGAGGAAGGTTAGGGCATGAGCTGGACCACCTCAGAGAGTTGGTGACATGGACACAGAGAGTGGTGACATGGACACAGCACAGCCTGAGGTTCCGTATCACACTAGCATCTCAGTGCTACTTCTCATTACCATACACACAGCTCCACAACAGGCAGCCACATACATCCAAAAGGATTTCGGTCAGCGCTGTAGATGTGAAGTGATGGTTGTTGAAATGAAACAAGGCCTGGGAGGTGTGGCTCACACTGTGGGAACATTTCTTCTACAGCAGCTTGTGGTTTCAGTGCCTTGCAAAAGTATTCAGCCCCATTGGGCGTTTTTCCTATTTTGTTTCATTACAACCTGTAATTTAAATGGATTTTTATTTGGATTTCATGTAATGGACATACACAAAATAGTCCAAATTGGTGAAGTGAAATTAAAAATTAAATAAAAAAAAAAAAAACTGAAAAGTGGTGCGTGCATATGTATTCACCCCCTTTGCTATGAAGCCTCTAAATAAGATCTGGTGCAACCAATTACCTTCAGAAGTCACATAATTATGTTAAATAAAGTCCACCTGTGTGCAATCTAAGTGTCACATGATCTGTCACATGATCTCAGTATATATACACCTGTTCTGAAAGGCCCCAGAGTCTGCAACACCACTAAGCAAGGGGCACCACAAAGCAAGCGGAACCACCAAGACCAAGGAGCTCTCCAAACAGGTCAGGGACAAAGTTGTGGAGAAGTACAGATCAGGGTTGATTTATAAAAAAATATCCGAAACTTTGAACATCCCACGGAGCACCATTAAATCCATTATTAAAAAATGGAAAGAATATGGCACCACAACAAACCTTCCAAGAGAGGACCGCCCACCGAAACTCACGGACCAGGCAAGGAGGGCATTAATCAGAGAGGCAACAAAGAGACCATAGATAACCCTGAAGGAGCTGCAAAGCTCCACAGCGGAGATTGGAGTATCTGTCCATAGGACCACTTTAAGTCGTACACTCCACAGAGCTGGGCTTTACGGAAGAGTGGCCAGAAAAAAGCCATTGCTTAAAGAAAAAAATAAGCAAACACATTTGGTGTTTGCCAAAAGGCATGTGGGAGACGCCCCAAACATATGAAAGAAGGTACTCTGGTCAGATGAGACTAAAATGTATCTTTTTGGCCATCAAGGAAAACGCTATGTCTGGCGCAAACCCAACACCTTTCATCATTCCGAGAACACCATCCCCACAGTGAAGCATGGTGGTGGCATCATCTTACTGTGGGGATGTTTTTCATATGGCAGGGACTGGGAAACTGGTCAGAATTGAAGGAATGATGGATGGCGCTAAATACAGGGAAATTCTTGAGGAAAACCTGTTTCAGTCTTCCAGAGATTTGAGACTGGGACGGAGGTTCAACTTCCAGCAGGACAATGACCCTAAGCATATTGCTAAAGCAACACTTGAGTGGTTTAAGGGGAAACATTTAAATGTCTTGGAATGGCCTAGTCAAAGCCCAGACCTCAATCCAATTGAGAATATGTGTTACGACTTAAAGATTGCTGTACACCAGCGGAACCCATCCAACTTGAAGGAGCTGGAGCAGTTTTTCCTTGAATAATGGGCAAAAATCCCAGTGGCTAGATGTGCCAAGCTTATAGAGACATACCCCAAGAAACTTGCAACTGTAATTGCTGCAAAAGGTGGCTCTACAAAGTATTGACTTTGGGGGGGGTGAATAGTTATGCACGCTCAAGTTTATCTGTTTTTGTATTTTATTTCTTGTTTGTTTCACAATAAAAAATATTTTGCATTTTCAAAGTGGTAGGCATGTTGTGTAAATCAAATGATACAAACCCCCCAAAAATCATTTTTAATTCCAGGTTGTAAGGAAACAAAATAGGAAAAATGCCAAGGGGGTGAATACTTTCGCAAGCCATTGTACAGCAGTACTGCACACCACAGGAGGTTGGTGGCACCTTAATTGGGGAGAACGGGCTCGTGGTAATGGCTGGAGCGGACTTAAGGGTATCAAATACATTTGACGCCATTCCATTAGCTCCTTTCCAGCCATTCTTATGAGCCGTCCTCCCCTCAGCAGCCTCCAACTGATGACCGCAGAGAGAGAGAAAGCGAGAGCTAGAGGGCGAGACAGCGAGAGAGAGAGCGAGAAGGAAAGAGAGAGAGAGAGAAAAGGAAAGAGAGAGAGAGAAGGAAAGAGAGAAAGAGGGCGCGAGAGAGAGAAGGAGAAAGAGAGAGAGAGAGCTTTAGGGGGTGTTAATAATTGCTAATACAGCTTAGCCCAACTGTGTACGCAAGCATGGATGTTATCAAAAACTGATCCAACCTGAACAAATAAGGCTATTAGAGCAGTTAATCACCTGGGGGTAAAATCAATTAAAGAAACGTAGGACAGACAGTATGCATGCGTATAGAGGTCTGTGATTAAATATGCTATAGATCAGCTCTTATTAAATGATTAACCTGTGTTTGACCTCTTTGGACGGGGTTATCAAACTCTTATCCAGTGGAAATCCTGACTCAAGCAAGCTAAAGCGCTTAGCACAGAGCAGGGCTGGGTACCAGAGGGCAAGACTAGGGAACGGAGGGGGGCGGAGGTGGGGCAAAAGGGCAGGCAAGGACACAAGGCGGTGTTGGGTGAAGGTTGGCACTGTACAGTAACACATTTGTTTTCACCTTCATTCTGGCTGCAACTGTTGGGGAAAAGAAGGGTGGCAGGACGCAGCGGAGTGTATTACAGGGCTCTCCAACCCTGTTCCTGGAGAGATACCCTCCTGTAGGTTCCCACTCCCAACCCAGTTGTAACTCACCTGGTTCAGCTTATCAACCAGCTAATGATTTGAATCTGGTGCGCTAGATTTTGTTTGCCACATAAACCTGTAGGACTATAGTTTCCAGTCAGTGTCCTAGCACTCCCTGGGTTGTTCCATAAATAGAATGAAGGCAGAGTCATATTGTTGTCCAACTGGCTTGGCCTAGGCCAGGGTTGATCTAACCTCCTCCAGACTCCCTCTGCGCCATCCTGTGGCTCTGTAGGCAGGCCCAATCCTCCTCTCTCTGTGCGTGTTTGAGCGGCAGTGTGTGTGTGATGTATGGCGTGTATGGTGGTGTGTGTCAGTGGGTTTGAGTGGCTGATCAGCAGCAGAGACTTACTTGGTGGAATCCCAGGTAATCCTGAATGGTGTGAGAGGAGTAGAATATGATCCCCTCTGCAGTGATGACCAGGACAAAACCATTAAGGGCCTGAGGAGGGAGAACAAGTCACAACAGACAGGAAGTTAGGGAATGTCCCCTCACTGCGTACTGCTATCAAAGACGTTAGAGAGTGCAATTATTTTGGGCTGGACAAAGAGGATATAGGGAAGATTGACGCAAATGAATAACAGCTTTCGAATGATCGTGTTTGGTGTTTGGTACGAGAAGACAGTGACAACCCATATTATAGTGATACATTTGTGCCATTTGGTGTGTTTTTGTATTTGACTGCCAACACCAAGCATGTACAAAACAGCAGGACAGACTACAGTGTGCAGACGGACAGATTCCTGAGGACAGGAGGTCGTTCAAACCTGGCCTATTCTGACAGACTCAACTGAGAGAGGGGGAAACGGAGGGTGGGAAACAAATGGGGGGAAACAGAGGGCAACAAAAAGAGAAACTGCAAAACGGGGGCATCACACCACTTCAGGCCGTGGAGGACAGGAGAGGGGGAGGAGAGGAGGAGTGGTGAGGAGAGGAGGAGAGGCAAGCGGCCCCACTCTGAGAACGTGTCACATGAACACAAAGACAGGCTGGAGATGGGGAGGAGGGGAGGAAGAGGGGGAGGAGGAGAGACAGGGAGAAAGGAAGAATGGGGGGGGGGGTCACAGAACCATACAGAGTGTCTCACACTTTGCTATTCCATCTCCCCCCACAATGCTCAGGGGCAAAGGAGTCGTTCTGTCGCTCGGTTCGCTCTAGGTGTGTATACGTGCGTGGGTACACGTTCCCAAAACCAACCGACGGCACTACAGGGCAGCTGTACTGACACTCACATCCTCTAATACCCCATATTCATTTCCAACATGTCAGCAACGAGAACCCCATTACACAATCTGCACTGGATGGAAACCATAGCCTCATAGCCTACCATACACGGCCATTATCTTCATCAAGTCCTTTTTTCATGGATGTCACCCAGAGAAACATAACCCAGATAATATCAGGTTGGATGATTCCATCCCTTTAGCAAGTGAATAGCTATTTGACTCAAGTTCTACCTGGCAGACCCAATATCATATTCCCCCAGTTAGCGCTGTGTAGCGTACTACTTAGCTTTTGTCTTGGTAAGCCATAATGCACTCAAGGGCCACAAACTGCTTGTCCTGGCCTGCCTTTATTTCTGTCTTTAAACCCGAAGGCTCCTAGTCCTGTCTGAAACCCTGACATCCATGGGATCCCGAGGAGCCTCGCAGCTGCCGGCTCATATAGTTTCTACTTTATTATGCAGGCCTACGCTCTCTCAAAACATATCCAGAAAGCTGCCACCACCACTGCCACCCCGGGCCATCTATAAGTCCTTCCTTCTCTCCTCAGCAGCCCCGTCCTCCACTTCCTAGTTCTATCTCCGTGGCCCGACGCCCCCACACTGTACACAAACACACAGAAAGCAGAGCGGAGTTCAGGCTCTCTGTATAAATATTTAGATTCATCTGTCTAGCTGACGAACACACAGCCATCTCCCTGGGGGGGGTCGGGGACATGGGCAGTCACCAAACATCTTGATCAAAAATGACTTTTTCATATTTCATGGGGCTGTGGACATCATGCACTTGTCCAGGGTGAAAGAACGCTGCCTGCTGTAGCTACAGCGGCAGACAGAACAAAACACAGAGTGGCACGGGGATGTGAGAGGATGGAGAGAGAGACAAGATCACAAGAGAGGAAGGAAGGATGAAGGGAGATAGAAAGACAGAGGGATACAAAAAAAGAGAGAGATGGAGTAAGAGAGAGATTGAGAGAGCCTGTTCTAGTCGCCAACATGGCAGAGCTAGTTGTTTGTTTCCCCAGCCTGTATGTTATCTGGTCTGGATGTATGCCCGCTGACAGTGACAGCAAACACTGGAACAGACTGGCAAGCCAAACACTGGAACAGACTGGCAGGCCAAACACTGGAACAGACTGGCAGGCCAAACACTGGAACAGACTGGCAAGCCAAACACTGGCACAGACTGGCAAGCCAAACACTGGAACAGACTGGCAGGCCAAACACTGGAACAGACTGCCAAGCCAAACACTGGAACAGACTGGCAAGCCAAACACTGGAACAGACTGGCAGGCCAAACACTGGAAGAGACTGGCAGGCCAAACACTGGAACAGACTGGCAAGCCAAACACTGGCACAGACTGGCAAGCCAAACACTGGCACAGACTGGCAAGCCAAACACTGGAACAGACTGGCAGGCCAAACACTGGAACAGACTGGCAGGCCAAACACTGGAACAGACTGGCAGACCAGGCACTGGTACAGACTGGCAGGCCAGACGCTGGCACAGACTGGCAGGCCAGACACTGGCACAGACTGGCAAGCCAAACACTGGCACAGACTGGCAAGCCAGACACTGGAACAGACTGGCAGGCCAAACACTGGAACAGACTGGCAGGCCAAACACTGGAACAGACTGGCAAGCCAAACACTGGCACAGACTGGCAAGCCAAACACTGGCACAGACTGGCAAGCCAAACACTGGAACAGACTGGCAGGCCAAACACTGGAACAGACTGGCAGGCCAAACACTGGAACAGACTGGCAGGCCAGACGCTGGCACAGACTGGCAGGCCAAACGTTGGAACAGACTGGCAGGCCAAACACTGGCACAGACTGGCAGGCCAGACGCTGGCACAGACTGGCAGGCCAAACATTGGAACAGACTGGCAGGCCAGACGCTGGCACAGACTGGCAGGCCAGACGTTGGAACAGACTGGCAGACCAGACGCTGGCACAGACTGGCAGACCAGGCACTGGTACAGACTGGCAGGCCAGACGCTGGCACAGACTGGCAGGCCAGACACTGGCACAGACTGGCAGACCAGACGCTGGCACAGGCTGGCAGACCAGACACTGGCACAGACTGGCAAGCCAAACACTGGCACAGACTAGCAGACCAGACGCTGGCACAGACTGGCAGGCCAGACGCTGGCACAGACTGGCAGACCAGACGCTGGCACAGGCTGGCAGACCAGACACTGGCACAGACTGGCAGGCCAGACACTGGCACAGACTAGCAGACCAGACGCTGGCACAGACTGGTAGGCCAGACGCTGGCACAGACTGGCAGACCAGACGCTGGCACAGACTGGCAGGCCAGACGCTGGCACAGACTGGCAGACCAGACGCTGGCACAGACTGGCAGACCAGACGCTGGCACAGACTGGCAGACCAGGCGCTGGCACAGACTGGCAGACCAGACGCTGGCACAGACTGGCAGACCAGACGCTGGCACAGACTGGCAGACCACAGGGTTTATTTATTTTTTGTACAATCAGTTGTTTTCTTTTTGGTATGTACAGATATTGATTCATGCATTCATGTCTCCCATGCCTTTAGTGAACTTCAAATGCTTATGGAATTACATTTTGATCCACTGAAAAGGTAACCTGAATGACGTGGACAAAAAAAAAGGTAAAGTACATTAGGCTATATGGAGAATATCAAATAACACCTTTCTGCTCTCATTCTACTGCCCATTTCAATAATGGATGTCCTCACAGTCACTCTATAATTCATGGCCAAGTGTCTGAAATGGAACATAGCAAGGCAGCCAGCCCTGGTCAGAAATAGCCTCTCCTCTCCTCCGACCCCCTCTCCTCTGCTTCCCCCATCCCTTCTCCTCCCTTCTCTTTCCGGCAATGTCATGAATAAGGACCTCGCCTTCATTTAGCATCTCTCTCACTCTCTCTCTCTTTCCCCCTCTCTCTCCATTTACTATTCTTTCCCTCTCAAATACAATATTTCCCTCCCTCCCTCCCTCCCTCCCTCCCTCCCTCCCTCCCTGTAGCTCAGCCTGTCTTAAGAGATTCTGTGTTGACTGTTCTGGCACGGTGGGATTCTGCATGATGGCACAACAGTGGGGGCTGTAGATGAATCAGATCACATCTCCCCTGACTGAACATCCAGCACAGAGCAGGGCAGAATATAGAGCACTGTCCCTTTAAAGGACAATTCCACTCAAAAACGACATTTTGGTATTTGTTTCATTAGTTAACTGTTGATACAGTCCCAAAGATCAGGGCAGAATAGAGCACTGTCCCTTTAAGTGCAGGGCCAAATAGGCCCCTGTAAGTGCAGGACAGAATAGAGCATTGTCTCTTTAAGAACTGGGGGATGAATGATGGCACCAAAGTAGGCTATGGCATGGGCATTGAATGTTTTCCCATGTAACTTTTGTAGCTACTCTAAATGAGTCCAAACGAATCAGCTGGTCTCAGCAGGCCTGGTACAACCTTTTCTTCTAGGCTGAGATCCTGTTAAGGAAAGAGCCCAATCTGCCAAAAACCATCAAGGAGGGTGGTCAGCATGTTAGCGAAAGGTATCTCTCATCCTGTGGGTGGTCTCTCTCTCTCTCTCTGACAATCTCAAAATGCAGCAAGACATGGCGTCTGTTTGTCAAAACCAGCAGCACTTAACTTTCCCCCATGAAAATAGAATTACAACACTATCATTATATATATATCTATACTTGTCCCCATGTGGTGCGCTCCCGCTACAAGACAGACTTTCCATGTCTGCCGTGCTGTGCCTGCTGTGTGTGAGAGCCCTGCAGTCTCCTCTCTCACCTGCCTCTCTGTCAAGGCTCTTACTGTGCCTGCCTGGGAAAGATTTCTATCGAAGCACTGCTAACTTAACTGAGCTACGCTTCAGCCAGACAGCTCTCCCTCTCTCTCTCTCTCTCTCTCTCTCTCTCTCTCTCTCTCTCTCTCTCTCTCTCTCTCTCTCTCTCTCTCTCTCTCTCTCTCTCTCTCTCTCTCTCTCTCTCGCCAGGCTCTCTCTCTCTCCAGGCTCTCTCTCTCTCTCTCTCTCCAGGCTCTCTCTCTCCAGGCTCTCTCTCTCTCCAGGCTCTCTCTCTCTCCAGGCTCTCTCTCTCTCTCTCTCTCTCTCCAGGCTCTCTCTCTCTCTCTCTCTCCAGGCTCTCTCTCTCTCTCCAGGCTCTCTCTCTCTCTCTCTCTCTCTCTCCAGGCTCTCTCTCTCTCCAGGCTCTCTCTCTCTCTCTCTCTCTCTCTCTCTCCAAGCTCTTGGCATGCTTAAGGGACAGAACAGAAGCCCAGGAAGTTTGGGGAAATGCTAAGACATGTAGCGATGCCCTGTGGCAGGCAGGCAGGCAGCGTGCTCTATAAAAACCAGGCCTGATCTGAAGCGAGACACGCTAGATGAGATGAGCTTCACAGAGTGAGTAGTCTTCTTATGTCTTCTGGTCAGTTTGGAGTAGAGAGGAGTAGACCAGATGTGCCTGGGCTGCAGGTGGTGGTGTGTGTATAGATGATTTGAACATATTTTGATAGAGTGACAGTGTACAGAATGTATGGTGTAGTGCAGGAGCCAGCTGGGGTGTCACACTGCTTGTCGTGTGTGTGTGCCCTGCATCTGGGGCCTGACCACCAACCTGCAATAGGAGTTCACCCTCGGGCATCCAGCCATCCACCAATCCTGTTGTCTTGCTGTTGTCATGGTTACCACCGTTGGCCTTCAACCCCTTGCAAGCGTGGGTCTTCAGGGCAACTATCGAGTGAGAGAGAAACAGGGAGAGGGAGATGGAGAGAGAAGGAGAGAGGGGAAAGAAAGGGAGAGAGGAGAGAGAGGGCTTAAGTCTTTGGAATAATGTTTACAGAGAACTGCTGTGAATGTCAGAGTGCTTTATAACACACAGGCATGACAGGCCCCTAGCTCATTAACAATTCATTAAACACCATTTCTGAAAAGGCTCATTCATATGACTCGCAACAACAAACGCCATCCACCACCACAAATACGAAACCGATCATATGGCATTGATAATCAAAACTTGAAACAGTTTAAAGGGGGCTTAAAGGCTGATGTCGGTTCTGTCAGCGTTCCAGGTTTTCCCAGCAGGCATTGCGGGGTGCTTTCTTTAGCTTAGTCTAGTGCATGCTGCTGTCTATTCTGTCTCTCTGTAGCTGTGCTAATGGCTCATGTCTGCTCTGACCGAGCCCATGTTAGTTTCAAGTACTACTGATGTGTTTGCAACTGCTCATTATGAGAGGAGGATGATCCAGTGAGGCAGACAACATTGGCCTGGACAGAAGGAGGAGAAGACCATGGAGGGGATAGAGGGAGGAGAAGACCATGGAGGGGATAGAGGGAGGAGAAGACCATGGAGGGGATAGAGGGAGGAGAAGACCATGGAGGGGATAGAGGGAGGAGAAGACCATGGAGGGGATAGAGGGAGGAGAAGACCATGGAGGGGATAGAGGGAGGAGAAGACCATGGAGGGGATAGAGGGAGGAGAAGACCATGGAGGGGATAGGGGGAGGAGAAGACCATGGAGGGGATAGAGGGAGGAGAAGACCATGGAGGGGATAGAGGGAGGAGAAGACCATGGAGGGGATAGGGGGAGGAGAAGACCATGGAGGGGATAGAGGGAGGAGAAGACCATGGAAGGGGATAGAGGGAGGAGAAGACCATGGAGGGGATAGAGGGAGGAGAATGGAGGGGATAGAGGGAGGAGAAGACCATGGAAGGGGATAGGGGGAGGAGAAGACCATGGAGGGGATAGAGGGAGGAGAAGACCATGGAAGGGGATAGAGGGAGGAGAAGACCATGGAGGGGATAGGGGGAGGAGAAGACCATGGAGGGGATAGAGGGAGGAGAAGACCATGGAGGGGATAGAGGGTGGAGAAGACCATGGAGGGGATAGAGGGTGGAGAAGACCATGGAGGGGATAGAGGGAGGAGAAGACCATGGAGGGGATAGAGGGTGGAGAAGACCATGGAGGGGATAGAGGGAGGAGAAGACCATGGAGGGGATAGAGGGAGGAGAAGACCATGGAGGGGATAGAGGGAGGAGAAGACCATGGAGGGGATATAGGGAGGAGAAGACCATGGAGGGGATAGAGGGAGGAGAAGACCATGGAGGGGATAGAGGGAGGAGAAGACCATGGAAGGGGATAGGGGGAGGAGAAGACCATGGAGGGGATAGAGGGAGGAGAAGACCATGGAGGGGATAGAGGGAGGATAATGGAGGGGATGGGGGAGGAGAAGACCATGGAAGGGGATAGAGGGAGGAGAAGACCATGGAGGGGATAGAGGGAGGAGAAGACCATGGAGGGGGATAGGGGGAGGAGAAGACCATGGAGGGGATAGAGGGAGGAGAAGACCATGGAGGGGATAGAGGGAGGATAATGGAGGGGATGGGGGAGGAGAAGACCATGGAAGGGGATAGAGGGAGGAGAAGACCATGGAAGGGGATAGAGGGAGGAGAATGGAGGGGATAGAGGGAGGGGATAGAGGGAGGAGAATGGAGGGGATAGAGGGAGGAGAATGGAGGGGATAGGGGGAGGAGAAGACCATGGAGGGGATAGGGGGAGGAGAATGGAGGGGATAGGGGGAGGAGAATGGAGGGGATAGGGGGAGGAGAGGGGGTTGGAGAATGGAGAGGATAGGGGAGGAGAAGACCATGGAGGGGATAGGGGGAGGAGAATGGAGGGGATAGGGGAGGAGAAGGCCATGGAGGGGATAGGGGGAGGAGAATGGAGGGGATAGGGGGAGGAGAGGGGGTTGGAGAATGGAGAGGATAGGGGGAGGAGAAGACCATGGAGGGGATAGGGGGAGGAGAATGGAGGGGATAGGGGAGGAGAGAGGGGGATAGGGGGAGGAGAATGGAGGGGATAGGGAGAGGAGAATGGAGGGGATAGGGGAGGAGAGAGGGGGATAGGGGGAGGAGAATGGAGGGGATAGGGGGAGGAGAATGGAGGGGATAGGGGGAGGAGAGGGGGAGGAGAATGGAGAGGATAGGGGAGGAGAAGACCATGGAGGGGATAGGGGGAGGAGAATGGAGGGGATAGGGGAGGAGAATGGAGGGGATAGGGGGAGGAGAATGGAGGGGATAGGGAGAGTAAATTGGAGGGGATAGGGGGAGGAGAATGGAGGGGATAGGGAGAGGAGAATGGAGGGGATAGGGGGAGGAGAATGGAGGGGATAGGGAGAGGAGAATGGAGGGGATAGGGAGAGGAGAATGGATGGGATAGGGGAGGAGCATGGAGGGGATAGGGGGAGGAGAATGGAGGGGATAGAGGGAGGAGAATGGAGGGCATAGAGGGAGAAAGAGGAGATGTGGGAATGAAAAGAGCTAAAGCCTTACAATGACACTGAGATAAAGCATTCTGAATTATTAGTATACTGAATATGCTTTAGAGGGAGTGCGAGAGGGAGAGAGAAAACAGAGTAAGAGAAAACAAAGAGAGGGAGTGAAAGAGAGAAAAGTGATGGACAGGCAGGACAGGTTTTTTTTCCACTTGTGTGAGACGTGGAAAAGGCATTAGTGTACGGGTGAGAGAAAGGTCACCAACCGGTGTGACATCTCTATAGCACCTCTAAAGCTGGAGCATCACTCTGGAGCCTCACTCTGTCCAGTGTGTGTGCGTGCGTGTGTGCGCATCACTCTGTAGCCTCAGTCTGCCCTTACCATAGAACTAACTAGGAGTGCTCTACCCACAGTACCACCTCCACATCCCACATGGTCCGGTCGGGATCACTGGCTCAAACCAGTGGGGTCGTAGCCTGGCCTTACAATATGGATATACCGTTAAACACCACACACACACATATAGCTCTAAGAAACAGATATTAGACATCTAAATGAACATGTTATATTGGATGTAGGCTACTGCTCAACTCCAGAAAATGAGGTTTGAGTTGTAACACCCAAACACAGAGAGACTCGAGAGTCTTTCAGCATGACCCCTGACCTCTGTACAACTCCCTGACCCCTGAGCAGCGTGTGGACATGATGCTCTAAATGACCAACACACAGGTCTATAGTGATCTGGAGGAGGACTTGATTGAGGGGGCTGGGGTGTGAGGCTAGAGGGGACAATAGAGGGGTCACAAGGTCAACCCACCCACCATCTATCGGCATCAGGTCAACGTGCTGGGGTTCAGACCCAGACCCAGACTCATACCCAGATTCAGACCCAGACTCATAATCAGACCTAGACACCGATTCATACTGACACACTAAATCCTTCTGCTTGGTAATGATATAAACTCATCTACTGGGAAGTATCAGCAAAGGATCAAAAATCAGCATTCCTTTTCTGTTTGGTGAAGATAATACGTTAAAACTTGACAGAAACAAGTTTCAGCCCTGTTTCATCCATTACGATTCAATAAAAGGCATTCTAACACAGTTTAATTAATACACGGCCAAACAATGTTCCCCTGCTCCTCAATGAGAAAGCTCTGTTTCGACGGAGACAAATGGAGAAGTTTAAACGTTAAAAGCCAACGGGAAGCATTGGAAAGAGATTGAAGGCTTTCTGCCTCGTCTACATCGGTCTGTTCCTTCAAAGGCATTGTGGAAGTACTGTGGCCTCTTTCCCATGGCTTTAGTTGGATCCCACCAGCGACATGGCTAAAAGGCCAGGCGGCCAGCACGCAACCAATGGTACTTCTCAGGACCCCAACACATTCTCTGTCTGGAGGGCAAAACAGAGATACTAATCGTTTCACAATGCGTGCAAAGATCCCCTGAAACTCATTGTCCAAACGAGTAGAAAGTAGAAAGATTTGAAATGATAGAAACTCTCATAGCATTCCACGTACAGTGTAAAAGGGGTTTTGGGAAACGCAGGTTCACTGTGACTAGAGACTACAGAAATACTATACTTAACCTTTTACTCGGTGATTCCTTATTGTAAAGACGAGTGAAAATGAGTTGAACTGTATATTGTAACCTCTCTGATGACAGACAGCACTTTACAGACGGTTAAAAAATATAAAAAATAAACCGCAAATGCACAAACGCATCTGTGAAGTGGACAACAGATAACGGCTTCAAAGACAAACCGCTGATATTGATGTGAGGTTGGTGTTGACGCTCAATACCACCAATGGCCCTCATAGCTTTCCCTGTTTAAAAGGGGATTGGGAAATGCTGCTCTATTAGGGACAGAACAAGCTAAGGAAAATACTACAGTACACTACAGTACAGTATATTACAATACACTACAGTACATTACAGTAGAGTACATTACACTGCAGTACAGTAGAGTACATTACACTGCAGTACAGTACAGTACATTACACTACAGTACAGTACAGTAGAGTACATTACACTGCAGTACAGTAGAGTACATTACACTGCAGTACAGTACAGTACATTACACTACAGTACAGTACAGTAGAGTACATTACACTACAGTACATTACAGTAGAGTACATTACACTGCAGTACAGTACAGTATATTACAATACACTACAGTACATTACAGTAGAGTACATTACACTGCAGTACAGTAGAGTACATTACACTGCAGTACAGTACAGTACATTACACTACAGTACAGTACAGTAGAGTACATTACACTACAGTACATTACAGTAGAGTACAGCACACTACACAGGGTCTAGTGCCTGTCTATCTGTCAGCTTGGGGTTAAAAACATGCTACCCTCTCTCTCCCACACCCAACGTTGCTCTCATGAATACGGATCTGTATCTCATTTCCACAATGAAGCAGTAGCGTGTCAGTCTGTCCTCCTCTCTCTCTTCCTCCTCTCTCTCTTCCTCTCTCTCTCTTCCTCTCCTGCCAACTAGGAAGAGTATTCCTAGTTAGCGGGGCTGTTTACCTAGCTACCTGAAATCTAGAGTCGTCGTCTCTGTTGCCGCTGTTGTTTTTCTTGTCGCTGCTGCGTCATGGGTCGTTGTCTACATCGTAAGCCGTTGAGCATGTGGAAGAGAGGCTCTAACATCAATTGGGTGAAACCGGGCGGCCGGATCCTCCTTATAAAACATGAATTAATACGTTGGTGCAAATAATGTAGCGGTGGTATTCTGAAGAAGAAGAAGAAGGATCGGCTGCTTGTTGCTATTCTGGACAGAGCAGAACGGGTTTAAGTTAGAACCCTGGCTTATGGAACTCATCTCAATCCCATCTCTCCAACACAATCAACTCTTTCATTCAACACAGAGATCAACTGGATTCTGGAATGCTCATAATTAACCCAGCGCTTGCCGAACATTCCACGTACTTCGCCCCAGAAGTCAACAGCCCAGATATGAGAAAATCCACAAGAACGTTAGCTATAGCCACTGTAGCTTGACGGCAAGCGCCATTACATCACACCGGTCTAAATGAATGAACAGGGGAGCGATGAGCGCTTTCACTGAGAGAGAGAGTGCAGTGTCGTGGAACCAAGGGAGAGACATGTTAGCCATCAAACATTAACGCCAGGGCCTATTTGTGTGCCGCGTCACGTGTTGATGACACCACAGCAGCAGCAGAAGCCTGTGACACACACATCGCCCGGGGCGCCTAGGAAACAGAAAGTCCTTTTGACTCCGTAGAACAAGGGGAGTGCCTGCCCGCCTGCCGCCCGCTTACTAAACACACACACTTCCTGTTGGCATAATGGAGAGAGTGGTGGCAGCCAACAAGCAATATAAACATCAGAATAGGAGCTCCTCAGTTCCAGTGTACAGATGACCGACTCCGTCGGGGCGGGCCACCACCTGCATTCTCTAACCTCCCTACTTCTGGCTGTGACTCTGTGGCTGAGTGCACTGGGGATAGATTGCTACTGTACTGAATACTGTAACAGTAAACGGCATTGTACTGTTGTAAATATATGGCTGCGTGGTTGAGTGCATACCCATATACTTTGTGACTAACCCTAAAGATGGTCACTGTACTAATGTAAACAGCTACTGCGCTGTACTATTTTAAAGATGGTCACTGTACTAATGTAAACAGCTACTGCGCTGTACTATTTTAAAGATGGTCACTGTACTAATGTAAACAGCTACTGCGCTGTACTATTTTAAAGATGGTTACTGTACTAATGTAAACAGCTACTGCGCTGTACTATTTTAAAGATGGTCAATGTACTAATGTAAACAGCTACTGCGCTGTACTATTTTAAAGATGGTTACTGTACTAATGTAAACAGCTACTGCGCTGTACTATTTTAAAGATGCTTACAGTACTAATGTAAACAGCTACTGCGCTGTACTATTTTAAAGATGGTTACTGTACTAATGTAAACAGCTACTGCACTGTACTATTTTAAAGATGGTCACTGTACTAATGTAAACAGCTACTGCGCTGTACTATTTTAAAGATGGTTACTGTACTAATGTAAACAGCTACTGCGCTGTACTATTTTAAAGATGGTCACTGTACTAATGTAAACAGCTACTGCGCTGTACTATTTTAAAGATGGTTACTGTACTAAGGTAAACAGCTACTGCGCTGTACTATTTTAAAGATGGTTACTGTACTAATGTAAACAGCTACTGCGCTGTACTATTTTAAAGATGGTCACTGTACTAATGTAAACAGCTACTGCGCTGTACTATTTTAAAGATGGTCAATGTACTAATGTAAACAGCTACTGCGCTGTACTATTTTAAAGATGGTTACTGTACTAATGTAAACAGCTACTGCGCTGTACTATTTTAAAGATGCTTACAGTACTAATGTAAACAGCTACTGCGCTGTACTATTTTAAAACTCTCTGAACTACTCTACTAAATACTGTCACAGATAGCTACAAGTTCAACCATGAACACAAATGAATCAATTTACAGTTAGCGCTCACTCTCCTTCACTGAAACCCTCTTCCCTCCTCTACCCCCCCAAGCCCCCCCCCCCCCCCCCCCCCACAAATCGCACATCACCAATTGAGTGTGTGTGTGTGTGACATGAACAGTGACCCGTTAAATGCGACAGCTTTAGTTGGGGACACACATTGACCCCCCCCCCCCAACCCAGACCCCCCGATTCATGAATCATTAATGAAAATTACCAAGAAACACACACACCCGCACAAACAGGGGAAGGAGTGAACTGCCCGCCACCACACCATGGGCCAAGAGACACCGATGGGACGTGTGAAATATGTATGTAGCTAATGGCCCAAATGAACAAGGTCAATCCCAGTTGAGGTCACAAAATCCTCCTGCTAAACCCCATCTCTAACCGTAGGGGAGAGAACATTCAACCTAATCTTAGGTTGTTAGCAGTGACGTAGAGGTGAAAAAAAATAGGTGGGAAACCGCTCATTACCGTTCACGGTAAAGTAAAGTAAAGCTCCCTATATTTTCAATAATTTTTTTTCTGCATAAAGTGGGTCAACACTCGAAAAAATATATTTTTTAACCTGTTTTACCCACCACTACACCACTGGCTGTTAGTGGTTATCTAGTTGTAAACTCTGGATAAATCTAAAAGCACTACTCCAGGACTGAATGGAAATGGTACAATATGGAGATAGTTCACTCATTAGAGGACTGTTCCATTTAGAGGTAAAAAAAAACAATTGGCAAATCAGCGATTAATTCCGATTAATCGGGGCCGATTTCACGTTTTCATAACAATTGGAATTCGGTATTTTCGGGCGCCGATTTTTTTTGACACCTTTATTTAATCTTTATTTAACTAGGCAAGTCAGTTAAGAACACATTCTTATTTTCAATGACGGCCTAGGAACGAGGCAGAACGACAGATTTTTAGCCTTGTCAGCTCGGGGGATCCATTCTTGCATTGATTACATTGCACTCCACGAGGAGCCTGCCTGTTAGCGAATGCAGTAAGCTAAGGTAAGTTGCTAGCTAGCATTAAACTTATCTTATAAAAAACAATCAATCAATGACTGTCATTGCTCCAATGTGTACTTAACCATAAACATCAATGCCTTTCTTAAAATCAATACACAAGTATATATTTTTAAACCTGCATATTTAGCTAAAAGAAATCCAGGTTAGCAGGCAATATTAACCAGGTGAAATTGTGTCATTTCTCTTGCGTTCATTGCACGCAGAGTCAGGGTATATGCAACAATCCCTGCTGCAGTGTGTGCAAACCTGGTCAAGAACTACAGGAAACGTATGATCTCTGTAATTGCAAACAAAGGTTTCTGTACCAAATATTAAGTTCTGCCTTTCTGATGTATCAAATACTTATGTCATGCAATAAAATGCAAATTAATTACTTAAAAATCATACAACGGGATTTTCTGGATTTTTGTTTTAGATTCCGTCTCTCACAGTTGACGTGTACCTATGATAAAAATTACAGACCTCTACATGCTTTGTAAGTAGGAAAACCTGCAAAATCGGCAGTGTATCAAATACTTGTTCTCCCCACTGTATATATATTTAAAAACTTCTTTTTTTAAAATAAATCGGCCGATTAATCGGTATTGGCTTTTTTGTCCTCCAATAATCGGTATCGGCATTGAAAAATCATAATCGGTCGACCTCTAGTTCCATTCATGTTATGCTATTTCCCTTCTCCTGTCAGTGAGATGCTGGAACCGGACATATTAGTATATGAGCATTTTAGCCTCATGATATCGCTCAGTCATGCTGTGCAGCACAATAACATGCGAAACGCTTTGAATCACGTTATATGGCCCTATATTTAGCTTGGTAATGAGTTACATTAT
The DNA here is from genome assembly GCF_045679555.1 of Salvelinus alpinus. Classification (NCBI taxonomy): domain Eukaryota; kingdom Metazoa; phylum Chordata; class Actinopteri; order Salmoniformes; family Salmonidae; genus Salvelinus; species Salvelinus alpinus. The sequence continues at coordinate 8,235,322 of NC_092123.1, forward strand.
TAAAATGTGATTAAGGCCATTCTATGCTAATGACATGATGTGAACTTTTGTATAATTTAAATTATACAGCTAGTATGCCATGCAACATAGCACATGGATTTCATGTGTGGCTGAGCAGGTGCAGTAGAGGAGAGAGAGAGAGAGAGAGAGCGATGCTGCCTGGGACATAACACTATACAATGTTACTACAGCGATAATACAACGTTACTACAACGTTACAGGCTGGTCCCAGATCTGTTAGTGCTGTATCACCAACTGCTATGGTCACTGTCATGCCAAACATGACCATAGGATTTGGTTATACAGCACAAACAGATCTGGGGCCAGGCTATTTAAACGCTGTACTACGACACCGCACTAGAAAGTTGGTCTACAGGGCTTCCACTTTAGCCTTGGTACCAGTCTTTGTGCTATCATTCCACTCCTTGCCACTTGTTGTCATGCCAAACAAGCAGTGGAATGATAGCACAAACAGACTGGTACACAGGCTACTTCCACTCTCCATTCTAGCGGGAGATCAGCGCCTCTCTGGGTGGGGAGGATCGACTTAACCCGCTACACACACCAGGGAGGCTCAGGATCAGCAAGTAGAAATAGGATGTAGAAATAGGATGTCTTGCTCCCAGACAGACTAAATAACTTTTTTGCTCGCTTTGAGGACAATACAGTGCCACTGACACGGCCCGCTACCAAAACCTGTGGTCTCTCAATCACTGCAGCCGAGGTGAGTAAAACATTTAAACGTGTTAACCCTCGCAAGGCTCCAGGCCCAGACGGCATTCCCAGCCGCGTCCTCAGAGCATGCGCAGACCAGCTGGCTGGTGTGTTTACGGACATATTCAATCAATCCTTATCCCAGTCTGCTGTTCCCACATGCTTCAAGAGGGCCACCATTGTTCCTGTTCCCAAGAAAGCTAAGGTAACTGAGCTAAACAACTTCCGTCATCATGAAGTGCTTTGAGAGACTACTCAAGGACCATATCACTTCCACCCTACCTGACACCCTAGACCCACTCCAATTTGCTTACCGACCCAATAGGTCCACAGACGACGCAATCGCAACCACACTGCACACTGCCCTAACCCATCTGGACAAGAGGAATACCTATGTGAGAATGCTGTTCATCGACTACAGCTCAGCATTTAACACCATAGTACCCTCCAAACTTGTCATCAAGCTCGAGACCCTGGGTCTCGACCCCGCCCTGTGCAACTGGGTACTGGACTTCCTGACGGGCCGCCCCCAGGTGGTGAGGGTAGGTAACAACATCTCCACCCCGCTGATCCTCAACACTGGGGCCCCACAAGGGTGCGTTCTGAGCCCTCTCCTGTACTCCCTGTTCACCCACGACTGCGTGGCCATGTACGCCTCCAACTCAATCATCAAGTTTGCGGATGACACTACAGTGGTAGGCTTGATTACCAACAACGACGAGACGGCCTACAGGGAGGAGGTGAGGGCCCTCGGAGTGTGGTATCAGGAAAATAACCTCACACTCAACGTCAACAAAACAAAGGAGATGATTGTGGACTTCAGGAAACAGCAGAGGGAGCACCCCCCTATCCACATCGACGGGACAGTAGTGGAGAGGGTAGTAAGTTTTAAGTTCCTCGGTGTACACATCCCACGGACAAACTGAATTGGTCCACCCACACAGACATAGTTGTGAAGAAGGCGCAGCAGCGCCTCTTCAACATCAGGAGGCTGAAGAAATTCAGCTTGTCATCAAAAGCACTCACAAACATCTACAGATGCACAATCGAGAGCATCCTGTCGGGCTGTATCACCGCCTGGTACGGCAACTGCTCTGCCCACAACCGTAAGGCTCTCCAAAGGGTAGTGAGGTCTGCACAACGCATCACCGGGGGCAAACTACCAGCCCTCCAGGACACCTACACCACCCGATGTCACAGGAAGGCCATAAAGATCATCAAGGACAACAACCACCCGAACCACTGCCTGTTCACCCCGCTATCATCCAGAAGGCGAGGTCGGTACAGGTGCATCAAAGCAGGGACCGAGAGACTGAAAAACAGCTTCTATCTCAAGGCCATCAGACTGTTAAACAGCCACCACTAACATTTAGTGGCCGCTGCCAACATACTGACTCAACTCCAGCCACTTTAATAATGGGAATTGATGGAAATGTATGTAAAAATGTATCACTAGCCACTTTAAACAAAGCCACTTAATATAATGTTTACATACCCTACATTACTCATCTCATATGTATATGTATATACTGTACTCTATATCATCTACTGCATCTTGCCATCTTTATGTAATACATGTATCACTAGCCACTTTAAACTATGCCACTTTATGTTTATATACCCTACATTACTCATCTCATATGTATATACTGTACTCTATACCATCTACTGCATCTTGCCTATGCCGTTCTGTACCATCACTCATTCATATATCTTTATGTACATATTCTTTATCCCTTTACACTTGTAGTAGTTGTGGAATTGTTAGATTAAATTACTCGTTGGTTATTACTGCATTGTCGGAACTAGAAGCACAAGCATTTCGCTACACTCGCATTAACATCTGCTAACCATGTGTATGTGACAAATACATTTTGATTTGATTTGAACAGGTGTAGCTTAGCACAACACTCACAAACCCTTCCCCATCCAAACCATCCTTGATATTAGAAAACAGAACCACTCGCATAAACAGAACCACTCGCATAAATAAATACATTAACCACTAGCATAAACAACATCTGAAGAGGGCAGTATGCACTGCAACACACACACACACACACACACACACACACACACACACACACACACACACACACACACACACACACACACACACACACACACACACACACACACACACACACACACACACACACACACACACACACACACACACACACACGAGGATGATAATAACATGAACTGAAAAGCGATGTAGTGTTACGTAAGCCCTAATCTGCCTGCTCTCAGATCACAGCAGAGCAGATGGCCTATCCTGGAAACAGTGGTGTTCGGATGCCCATAAAGGGGAACCAGGACAACACAGTGTAAATACAACATTTTACATCTACGTCATTTAGCAGACCCTCTTAGCCAGAGTGACTTACAGGAGCAATTAGGGTTAAGTCCCTTACTCAATGGCACATCAACAGATTCAAACCAGCGACCTTTTGGTTACTGGCCCATCGCTCTAACCGCTAGAGTACCTGCAGCCAAATACAACTGCAATACAACTTAGGCCAGGATTCAATCGGATCACATTTTGTCTGCTATGCACCATTTAAAGGTCATTTCCGATTGAGCTGACATATGCAGCGTTTACCGTGAACGCGGGAACATCGCCTTTAAAAGGTGCATAGCACGTCCGGACTGAATCACGGACCGAAGAACCACTAGACCACTACCTTACCGTTACGCTCTTGTTGTCAATCCCAAACAACCACCAAGTACGCAGTCTTCATTTTTTAAATGGAAAACAATACGAAGGTCACAAGTTACAAGATTATGATTTTGTGAGTGATTTTGTGACTGACTGACTGACTGACTACCCCAGGTAATACTGAAGGCTTAAAGAGAGAGGAAGAGCTCCCAGTTGAATAGCCTCCATCACACTCCACTGAATAAATCCATGAATGAATCGTGATGACATTCAACTGAGAGGAAAGCACACACATGGCTTAAAGAAATGGTCCAGAAAGAAACCATGAAGAAGCAAGACGTCCTCAGAGACTAATAAACATGTGTTTGGCTTCCTGCCAGATCCCGCTGTCTGTCTGTATAAACAACACTTAAAAAAAACACATATACTGTGACATGTCCTTGATGCTGTCAACTTGATTCAAATGAGGATGTTTATTTTGTCAAAAGGTAGTAGGTCTCTTGAGTGAGTGAGTATTTGTTTATCTTTTTCCCCCCCGGTACTTCTTTGTGATTCTGTCTTTAAAAGCACATACTTTGTTGCAAAGCATTTCCCAAAGGGATATTAAAGTACACTATTATATTCTCTTCCTCTTCAAGACTGTCTTAAAGCATTTTGTTCATCTGAGGGTGAGGACAGCAGTACAGCAACAACAGACAGCTAACATGATCACAGTACCACTATATCATGGTCACAACAAGCGTCGCTACTATTGTTGTATAATATGGTTTTAAATCAGCTGATCCGATCAGGACAGTTGAGTAGTGCAGAACATATAACACAGTACAGTTGGAGAGGACTATGTAGCTGGCTAAGAGGACTCCTTTCACTTCCTGGAATACATTTTGATGCTGCAATGATCTGTAAATTGGCTTACAGTGGTTTATTGATGACTCTCGTTGCCAAGGTTATCCACTCCAAGCATATAGCCATTCTGTACCGGACTCAATGAATCCCTGGCTGGCAGGGCTAGCTCACAAATTACACCCCATACCTGATTACGGGGGTAATCTAGTTTGGGTGAGCTGGGGGATTTCAGACCCCCATGCTTAGCAGCTTGACACCAATAGCCTCTCTTCCTGATGTCGGTAACAGAAGGAAGCTGACTCTGAAATGGTAAAACAGAGCTGAGGACATGCTGAGTTAGAACTGCTTTTTAATCTCCAGGAAGTACAGTCTGGAACACTGGCCTTAGTGTACATGTTCATGCTGTAATACAAGAACACATACCTGTGTTTTCTTACGTGTAAAACGTCACTACGTAGAGTAAGGGAATACCAGCTTTGAATCCAGCTGAGCCAAACCTCAGCGCTGTGCACCACTCGTCATCAACACTTCCTCTTTAACAACAAAACACTTCCAAGAACTGATGCATCGGCAATTCCAGTTCCCCTAGGAGTATCTGACGCTAGCTGACGCTGGATGATGTAACCTACAGGGCAACAACACACACACACACACACACACACACACACACACACACACACACACACACACACACACACACACACACACACACACACACACACACACACACACACACTGCATGGTGGTCCTGATCCTGTTTGATGTTGCCTACGGGGCGACAATACTGTAGCTAGCCAACTGGCAGAACTGACATGGGTTCTCACTGTTTCAATGGTGTGGCAGAGAGACACACGCACGCACACACGCGTCATTTGGTGGCCAGAGGGGGCAGGGCAGGCACAGTTGGGGTGGCCCAGCTGGGAGAGAGAGAGAGGCCCTGGCACTAACCGGGCCAATTTATGGATCTCCTGTTTGTCTGCTGCTTTCATTACACACTAATTACGAAAGACAAACATCAGTCTGCCTCTTGATTAAATCAAGCTGTTTATGCTCTGTAACCGCCCGTAGCAGTGACTCCCAACAATGTACAGCATACCCCCGTTCTGCCTATGTATCAACTTCAGTCAACTCTATACGCCTACAGTATAACATGTGGGTTCGGGCTACACCATACGATAGTTGAAAAGCAGAAGAAATGAAATATTGATCATATGGACAGTGTTTCTGGGAGTAAACACAACAAACAGAAAAAAAGGGCCCCGTAAACACAGAGTGAAAGTGACAGGTGGGAAATAATCACATAAATCAGTCCCTCACCGGGGGCCGTTCTCCCAACCATACTGGACATCTACTCAAAGCGTCGTCTGAGGAAGACCCGCAACATTATCAGGGACCCCAGACACTCCATCCACGGGCTGTTCACTCCTGTACTGCCTGGCAGGCTGTGTCGGAGCATGGGGTCGAGGACAAGCCATCAGACTGCTAAACACATGAACCGGGACTGGCCGTTTGTGCTGACTCTCCACATCTTAGCACACATGCGTTCATTCACAGAGCCTCGCATATGCACAACACATATACAAGCACACACGCACGCACGCGCACCGAGACGTACGGTATTTGGCCCTACTACACGTCTGCCAGAAGCAGTTGTGTGTCAGTCTAAGGCGATGTAAACATTGACGTGACCATTAAGGCCCAGGTAGCAGTGAATCTGTCAGTGTGGATTTGTACAGCCTTCGCTCTCCCTCCCACAGCTCTCCTTCCCAGTGCTTTGCTGGCCTGTGTACACACACACACACACAGACACACACACACACAGACACACACACACACACACACACACACACACACACACACACACACACACACACACACACACACACACACACACACACACGCACACATTCACTCTACACACACATCACAACTGCTGCTATTAAGACATCTAGTTATTATTGCTAAACTGCACAATTTAAACACTCCATATCCCCCTTCCTGACACAGGAGAATAAACATAAAAACGTAGAATGGATTCCTTGTATTTATAATATATATTTTTTTAAATTATACTTTACTACTTATTTTTTTCTGTTGTTGTTGTCACATTATTGAGAGGTGAACCTCCAAGACAGCCTTTCATTGTACTGTGTACACTATGCGTATCCTGTGGATATGACAAATACACTTTACTTGACTTGAACCTGGGACCTGGTTTAGAAGGACCTTCAGTGGCCTGGCAATGCTCTGGAGAAGCCTGAGACTGCATGTCAAATGTGAATTATGTCACCAGCATCTCAGCTGAAAACAAATACAACCCACTGGCAATCAAGCTCCTGCTTCCAGTCGTGATGCCCAAATAAATAGAAAATACATTACATGAACAAAACTCTGATCATAAGAGGTTAAAAGAGCACGCTGGGCCAAATGAATGTCACAAAATGTCATATCCCCATTACCATATCAATTTCAGTAGCATAAAGCTTTTGTCACAGCACTTTCCCTCTCTATTTCATTTTGTGGAGACTGTTTTCCCTTTTGTTTTTATTGGAGCGCTCTCAGAGTAGTGGATCAGGAGACTGCAATGCCTTGTGACAGCTCGGCAGCAGAGCACTGGAACAGTCCCCGATCCATCCGATTTTAATGAGCATTAATTGCCACTTAAAGCAGAAAAATGTGAGACTGACACACAATGATTGACGATTCCCTGGCCTTAATAGTGGGTACCGTGGCCGGGACGGGTTCTTGCTCAGATAAGAGAGTCTTTGTCCCAACACTGTCTCTAGTTATTCTACTGTCTCACAAGTCGTGGAAGAGAGAGAGAGAGAGAGAGAGAGAGAGAGAGAGAGAGAGAGAGAGAGAGAGAGAGAGAGAGAGAGAGAGAGAGAGAGAGAGAGAGAGAGAGAGAGAGAGAGAGAGAGAGAGAGAGAGAGAGAGGAGAGAGTGAGAGAAAGAGAGCGAGAGAGAGAAGGAGAGAGAGAGAGAAAGAGAGGGGAGAGAGAGAGAGAGAGAGAGAGAGAGAGTACAGGTGACTAGTGCTAACAGGAGCAGAGCGATGGAGAAGGAGGAGGGAACACGTCGGTCATCATGTCTCTATTTCAACAGTAAGCTACAGTACAGCTTCAACAAATCTACAGTAAGCCTCTCTCTGGCTAAAATTGTCATCATGCTCAAAGTTTACCTAAAAGCTGGCAAAGCAATGAAGATAACTAAGCTGTGTTGGCAGGGGTCTGTTTTCCTCTACTCCTCACGTAAGACGGCCTGACTGATCTGTATGGAAGCTTCAGTCTAATAAGTGACCAGGGCTGAGCTCAGTTCAACACACACACTGGCGCGCACGCACGCACGCACGCACGCAGACACACAAACACACTGGGCACAAGGGTCGGGCTAAAATAAACACAGACATTGTTGTGAAAATATGAGGGCCTGTGGCTAGAGCAGGGTGTGTGTCTGTGTGCGTGAGGGGGTTCCTTGATGCAACATAACGACAGTACACTCACACTCACACTCACTCACGTACGCACGCACGCACACACACACACACACCTAATTAGCAGGAATGCATTCTATGGGATCAGGCATACCAGTCAGTTTTTCCAGGAATTAAGAAAAGCTTGTTGACAGTCTGATGGTGTAAGGTAAAGAGCAGGAATTTGGAGAGAGAGAGACCGAGAGAGAGAGAGCAAGAGAGCGAGAGAGAGAGAGAGAGAGCGATAGAGAAAGAGACAGAAAGAGAGAGCGAGAGAGAGAGAGAGTGAGAGAGAGAGCGAGAGAGAAAGAGACAGAGAGAGAGCGAGACAGAGAGAGACAGAGAGAGAGCGAGAGAGAAAGAGACAGAGAGAGAAAGAGAGAGACAGAGAGAGAGGGAGAGAGAGGCAGAGAGAAAGAGACAGAGAGAGAGCGAGACAGAGAGAGAGAGAGACAGAGAGAGAGCGAGAGAGTGAGAGAGCGAGAGAGAGAGAGAGAGAGAGAGAGAGAGAGCGCGAGCGAGAGAGTTTTGAGTTTTAAATAATCTTTATTGGGTCTGGGAGCCCACCACACAATAAATACTCATACAAAACCACAGTTACACATCAATTAAAAACACAACTCCAATTCCTCCTCCACAGTAACTAAACACAACAGCCTCTGAATACCCCATATACTCATAAACAGATCAATATTGTTGACAAGTTTATAATAGGCAAACTCAACCCTTAGTCTCGCTGCCAACATTCCCTGCAGCATTCCCACCACATCCACAGACCCCTGTCCCCGAATACTGTTCTTTCGGGTCTTCCATATCGCTAATTTTGCTGCCCCCTGACACAAAGTTAAGCAACACAACTACACCCTTTTGACTGAACATGTACTTTGGCCCAAATATAAACAGCTGGGAAGAGAAAACCTCTCCCAAAGCTGAGAACCAACTAGTGACCAGGTCAATCATCCCGACCAACCTGGGACACTGTAAAAACAGATGTGCCAGAGTTTCAGACTCAGCACAGAATGGACACCCCTCCCCAACAGTAGGATCCAGGTGTACCAGATGCATGTTGGTGGCTATGGCTCCATGTATTATCCTCCATTGGAGGTCAGCTGTCCTCTTATCAATAGGCAGTTTGTATAATGATCGCCAACATCCTTTTGGGGAGGCACCTGGACCCAACACACCCGCCCACCTCGTCAATTTTACCCCTTCCAGGGAAGAGGCATGGGACACCTTTACACATATTCTGTACATGGCCTTCTTTCCCACCTCCTTGAACTCCCCCAGCTCCGGGGTATCGAAGGAAAGCAGCATCCCCACATCCTCCTCGAATGCCCCCACCGCAGCACTAACAATCAGTGCAGGGAACACATAATCCAGACCCTCCTTCCACCGATCAGATTTGGAAGTGTCCGTCACATACTGCAGATGAAGTACTGGCAAGGAGTCACAGACCTCAGCGACGACCTTCCTCAGTAGGCGAGATGATCGGATCCCTGCTCTTTCTCCCAGCTCCTCCAACGATCTGCTCCTGCTCCGCATCAGATGACCCAGCTTGGTGCACCCCACGCCTAACAGGCATGAACGTAGGCTGGCTGAACCCAGAGCACGGGACTGGATGGCAGTGTTGTAAAAAATAGGCTCTTCAAAAAGCCACATCCCAGGTGGCGTGCAGGCCTTACGGGACTTGACAAGGACTCTCCAAGCCTGCATAACAGACTCATAAAATGGAGTCAGGCCAGGCAACTCACCCCCCTCTAGCTTTAAGAGGAAATGGTGCTTGTCTAAGCCCAAACAGCCCGCTCTCCTCATCAATGTGTAGGCTGTATCCACCCAGCCAAAACCGTCACTGTACAACAGTCTCTGGGCTGCTTGAAGCCGGAAAGCCATGATCCTAGAGGAAATGTCCACCAGGCCTTGCCCCCCCTCGTGCAGTGGCAGGTACAGGGCTGCAGCTTTAATCCAGTGTTGTCCAGACCAGAAGAAGTTGACAAGGGTCCTCTGAAGCTCTTGTATCAGACCCTTTGGTGGCTGCAAAATCATTAGTCTGTGCCACAGGGTAGAGGCAGCAAGATTATTAGCTACCAGTACCTTTCCCCTATAAGACAGCTGGGGCAGCACCCATTTCCACCTTGACAGTCTGGCTCACACTTTCTCCACTACACCCTCCCAGTTATTTTTCTGAAAGACATCAGAGCCTAGAAACCCCCCCCAAAGTCTTCATCCCATCTCTGCCCCACTGAAGCCCCCCTGGTAACCGTGGTGCGGACCCCATCTGAAGTCCCCCTGGTAACCGTGGAGCGAACCCCATCTGAAGCTGACCTGCCCACAGCGCTTCACTCTTTCCCCAATTGACTCTAGCTGAGGAGGCACCCTCATACACCTTTAAAGTGTTTGAGAGAACCTTAACATCTTCACCCCCTGTAATAAAAACTGTCACATCATCTGCATACGCAGACAGTGCTATCGTGGGACCCTTCATTACACCTGGCACAGAGAAACTAGTAAGCTTCGCTCTTAAAAAACAAAGCATTGGTTCAATCGCCAGACTATATAACTGCCCTGAAATTGGGCATCAGGGATGGGGCAACTCAAACCACCCCCCACCTTCCCCATACACGAGGCCCCAGCATACAGTAAATTCATCCAAGACAAAAAAACATCCCCAAACCCAAAGGCTTTCATCGTTTTAAACAAGTACTGGTGGTCCACACGATCAAAAGCCTTCTCCTGATCCAAAGAAAGTAAATCCACATTTACATCAGACAGTTTACAAATGTCTAAAACATCTCTTATCAGAAACAAGTTATCAACGATAGAGCGATCAGGTACACAGTAGGACTGGTCCTTGTGGACCAACAGCCCCAGATACTCTTTCAACCTGTTTGAGAGACATTTAGAAACAATTTTGTATTCTGCGCACAGCAAAGCAACAGGTCTCCAATTTTTTATGAGAGCCAAATCCCCCTTTTTTGGCAACAGTGAAAGCACCGCACGTTTACAGGATACAGGAAGAGAACCCTCATGAAAAGATTCACACACCACTTCATAAAAATCCTCCCCAATAGACACCCAAAAGTGCTTATAAAACTCAGATGAAACCATCAATGCCAGGGGCTCGGGCCTGTTGAGAGCTGCATAACTGCTGTGGACAGCTCTTGCAGTGTAATGTCAGAGTCCAAAGCAGCTCTCTGCTCAGGTGCCAATTGAGGAAGACCGTGTAACAACTGTTCAGTACACAGAGAGTCACAATCCCCCGCCTTATAGAGGGCAGAGTAGAAATCCACGGCATGTTGACGCATTTCACTGTCATCCGTGGTCACCTTCCCATCAGGGAGACGAAGGCAGACCTTTGCGTTGCAATGTCGACTGTCCTAGGTTAAAAAAAAGCTCTAGGAGCATCCATATCCTTGAGGGAAGCGAAACGAGACCTAATCAAGGCACCCTTCACTCTTCCATGCAGAAACCACCTCAGTTCATGTCTCTTGTCCTGTAAGTTCATGACTAGTCCAGTGTCGTTCTGAGTGAGCATCTTCAATTCAATAGATTTGATGTCCTGTTCAAGGGCCTTGATAGTCTCTTTAACTTCAATTCGAGACAGAGCAGTATACTGTTGACAAAATAATCGTATTTGGGCCTTCCCAACCTCCCACCATTGTCTCAAGGACTCAAAATTCCCTTTTGTAACCCTCAATTTCCCCCCAAACAACAAAAACCTTTCACAAAACATGACATCATGTAACAACTTAACATTAAAATACCAGTAAGGTGATGACCTTCGTGGACAGGACAAGTGAATATCAACAGTAACAATATGATGATCAAAGAAACCCACAGGAGTAATGTCACACCTTCCAACCCTACTACAGTAGTGATCAGATACATACAACCTGTCTAACCTTGCTGCACTGACACGACCTTCATTAACTTTTAGCCATGTGCACTGCCTAACTTTTGCATTCTTTACTCTCCACACATCAGAAAGCTCAAACTCAGTTAATAGGCCAGACAGGCAAGTGGCTGACCGCAGGTGAGGTTCTTCAGCAGTGCGGTCAACAGTAAAATCCACTGTACAGTTCCAGTCCCCCCCTAAAACCACACACCCCTCTTGGTCACACTGTCTTAAGGTTTCTTTTATTTGATCAAACACAACAATATGCTCTGTAACCTCATTAGGAGCATAAACATAAAAAATAAAAAAGTAAAAAAACATAACATCCACCTTGACCAATAAAACCCGACCCTTGACAATCTCTGTTGTAGATACCACAGTCACCCCTAAGCCTGAGGAAAACAAGATTGCCACCCCAGCACTGAAATTAGTACTAAGACTGAGTATATGCTGCTCCTCCCACCACATTCCCCAGTCAACCTCATTATCCTCATCACTATGTGTCTCCTGTAGGAAAACTACATTAAGCCTTTTCTGTTTTATTACTTCTAATACCCAAGCCCTCTTATTCCTGTCCCTTCCCCCATTAATATTGAGAGAACCTACCCTTAGTACCTCCATGTAGAAAAGAGAAAAGAAAAGCAGAAGAAACCACAGAGAAACCAAAGAGAAAAAAGACACCCTATGAAGCATGATCATCATCATTATTTAAATTTTCTCTTATTAACCTGACCACGTTTCCCACCACCTTTTGCTGCTGCAACAGCAGTAACAAATTTCCTCAAGCGAAACCGCTTCTTCTCACTCAACTGGTCTAACCCCACCGTCTCCTGTAACATCACAGCTGACCTCACAAACTTATCAACATCAAAATAATCTGCAAATTTGACAGATTTCCCCAAAGTTTGATCCAGAAACCCATTTACCTCCTCTAGATCGTAAATTGAGTCCTCACCAGCTGCTATCATATCAAAAGAGATATCCATATCCTTCTCCTGATCCTCCTCAGCTGAGGCCACAGACCACTGACTCCCCTCTACCACATCCCTTTCAACACTCCCTACTTGCACCCCATCACTCGTACCAGGCATCTCCTCCACTACCTGGGAGACTAGCCCCACCTGAACCACATTACTCGTAGTGGGCATCTCCTCCACTACCTGGGAGCCTAGCTCCACATGAACCCCCTCCTGTACCCCAGCACTCGTACTGGGCATCTCCTCCACTACCTGGGAGACTAGCCCCACCTTAACCCCCTCCTGTACCCCATTACTCATAGTGGGCATCTCCTCCACTACCTGGGAGTCTAGCTCCACATGAACCCCCTCCTGTACCCCAGCACTCGTACTGGGCACCTCCTCACCAGTCTGAGGAACTGGCTCTTCAGATCCATCCTTACCTTCTACAACAATATTTTTCTGCTGCATAACATTTCCCTCTAATACAAGTTGCAACTCCGTGCCCTCAACACGGATAACTTGTTCCTCAGCAACAGGTGCTTGTGACTGCTCAACCACTGTCGGCCCACCTCTCCCTACATCAGTGGGCCCAGGCGTTACGATGACCACCTGCGCCCCTCCCTCTGCCTTCTCGGGCAAGCATGTTGCTTATGACCAACATCCCCACACTCAAAACACCGTTGACTACCCGTACTAGCATAAGCCATATACAGTCTATTGTCATACTTGATTTTAAACGATAACTCTAAAGTCTGCTCTGGTGAGTCCAAAAACATAAACACCTGTCGCCGAAACTACATAACCTGTTTCAACGCCGGGTGTTTGCAACCCAACGGGACAACCTTAATTGAACTTGCAAACTTCCCAAAGTGCAATAACTCGCGCTCCAATAGCTCATTTGGAATAAACGGCGGTACATTTGAAATTGTTACCCTTGTTGACGGAGAAAAAAGCAGCGTAACTTGAATAAACATTCCTTTAAGAAGTACACCTTGCTCAACCATACGACCTACAAGGCACTCTTCTTTAAGAAATACCACCACCGCTTTATTCATCCGTGACACATAAGCAACATTCTCATATCCTACCTTCTCTCCTACGGCGACCAGAAACTCCTCCACCGTGACAGTAGCTTCAGTAACACACCTAAAGCTGTGCCCCATTCGGGCTGCCATCCCCGCCAAACTCAGGGTAATTTCGATACGAAAAACAAAATACTTCATTCTACCACAACAAAAATAAAAATAATAACCTTAATCATGCACAGAGGAAAACAAAAAATGCCACCAAGAAAGAGAAAACCGAAAGAAAGAATTCTGAATATCTAACTCTACACAACACACGCACTCCTTCGCTCATACAATTCCCAAACACTCCCAGCGAGCAGAGACAGAGACAGAGAGAGAGAGAGACAGAGACAGAGAGAGAGAGAGAGCGAGAGAGATAGACAGAGAGAGAGAGACAGAGAGAGAGAGAGAGAGAGAGAGAGAGAGAGAGAGAGAGAGAGAGAGAGACAGAGAGAGAGAGAGAGAGAGAGAGAGAGAGAGAGAGAGAGAGAGAGAGAGAGAGAGAGAGAGAGAGAGAGAGAGAGAGAGAGAGAGAGAGAGCGAGAGAGAGAGACTTAGGTCAGTTTCTTCTTCATCTACTGAATCTCATTATCTCTCTCTCTAATAGCACTGGACACTACAATAGGTTGAACCATGAGAAAATAGGTCAGTTGATGGGAAGGTACACTCTGGTAATCACACCAAAGTGACCTTTTAAGACCAATGTATTCCTGGCTGGCTACCTTGACATAGCAGCACAAGACTGGCCCTTTTGTGTCCACAAGGTTTGATTCTGATGTGCTGCTGGACTTTTTTCACCCATCCCTTCTTCTTTTCCTTTTCAAAGGAATATATAAGTGGATTAACCCTGTTGTTTTTATTCCAAAATACGTTCATCCTCAAATGCTCCTTTTCAGCGTATTGTAATGACAGTACATTGGTAGGAATACATTGAAAAACAAAAGAGACACTTTATTTTGTGTCTCAGTTCTGAGAACTGTTTAACAATATTACACGTATAAAAGCTATATTTCTTTAATATTCAAGCCCTGGAACTGAACTTTCTAGTGCGGTTTCTTTGTTAGTTTTTGCTCTTCAGCCATCCACTTATTTTGGCTTTTTAACCAGTTTTACATAAATCTGTCTTGTTCTCTGGCTCCGTGTGGTTCACAATGTCCTCATCCATTACTTTTCCAGTGGCTCTAGTCAATTCATCATGGACCAGTCATAAGCTCATTAGCACAGGGCATCCTCTCTCATGCAAAATCACAGGGAGTTAATTTACCAACATTTTCTGGAACCATCATGGTTGAGACTCATTCAAATCAATCGAACCATGGAGGTAAAAAAACAAGGCAATCTGAGGCAAAACACACCCGATCTAGACGACAGATCTACTCTACTCCGGCCACGGAGGTTTAGCTATCGTTGTGACTCAACACAAAGCCAAGGCTGTGTCGTAAGCTGTCTTAAGACAGTCAGGCACATTTGTAACCCACGTTGAGTGGGGAATCCATCCTTTGTGAGCGAGACAACCGTGGCAGCGGTCTGCGGCAGGCCTTTACAACAGAGTGGATAGAAAACGTGGAGATACACTCAATTAAACAGAGCTTAAAGAGAAGGCAGGCACAGGCGGGGCTGACCGGGTTAGTGTGACGGCACGAGGCAACCAGAAAATACAACAACACCATCCTCACCTCATGTCCTCTAGTTGGAGAGACATCGAAAAGACGAACTGCTCTTTCTCTAAATCAAACGGTATGTTAACAAAGACCAGAAGCAGGTGGGCAAATTGAAACGGAACCACCGGCAGCAGAACGGAAACATGCAGAAGCTGTACCCAGTACGCAGATAAAATGCCAACAAAAAGGCCAAGAGTATGATCAAACACCCCGTTTGAGACAATGTTTGAGAGAAAGTAGCAAGGTTACAGGGCTGTAAGGCAGAACACTTCCAGTGGTTGAAAACAGCTGGACAGTGGTCACACACACACACACACACACACACACACACACACACACACACACACACACACACACACACACACACACACACACACACACACACACACACACACACACACACACACACACACACACACACACACACTGTTACAATAATCTGCCGTCAGGGCCTAAATCATTTCCAGTTGTAGTCTTTGCTACAGTATAACACAATCTCAACCCCTCTTTCAAATGACTAAGAACATTCAATAAGGAGGGCACAACGGTTGATAAATGAGTTTCAAATATCTTCTATTTACTACTTAGTATATCCTCATGTCTTTGAGGTTGCTTGAGGAATCATAGGCATCACTTACGGCCAGTTTCATCTGAAACATATTTGTAAATCTTATCTCATAATTTAATCTACCAATATCCAACTTTTAGGGCTCTATTTGAACAAACCTAACACAATGATTCATCTAAGCGCTGGCGGTAGCACTATAGGTTCTGAGGGGGTGTCCGAAATATTTCTTTGCTATTTTCACACCCGGAATTATGAGTACAATAGCTGGCGGTGGCGTGAACGGTCTGGGTTTTGATGAATAAACAAGTTGTAGATGTGTCGAGGGCTTGGCCACTCACTGGCTTAATACTGCATGCTTTTGTCTCATGTTCTGTCGGTTATTGATGTCTTTGCGTTGTCAACTCCAATTCTGCTGGGAGCACGGAATATTCTTGTCCTGGTCCATTGTGGATTGATACTACAGTTAAACGTTAAATAGCATAGGCTACAGTAACGAGTAATAGCAAAAATAAACGCACACAAAAATGGTGTTTTCTCAATAGCCTTTGTTTGGAGTGTTGGCAGCCAACATTGTTGGAATTGGCTTCAGGAGCCTACATGTCTTTACGCATTGCACTTCTCCTCAAATAAAAAATACTAGGCTCCCGTGAATTGTATTGTATGTGTGAGGCACGTTCTCAAATAGCAAGATATAGCCTAGGCCTACCGTTGATACTGCATTACAGGACTGAATAATTGAAATACGTTTGGAGGAGAGTGTCTTTGTTAACCCGATGAGAGGTGCTCTTTGGAGATGGGGATGGATACTGAACAAGTTCAATGAAGTATGGAGGTAGGCACACGTGTGCATCTTTTAGGATGTGCAGTATATTTTCAATTCAAGGCACTCTGACGAATGAAGCATTAAACACCTTTTACGGATGGGCTACTTTGCAAGGCCAGGGTAAAAAAGACACGACGCATAGCTGTGGAACCAGGCTTAGTAGCCTAGGCTTAGGGTAAGGGTAGCAGGGGGATTAATATGAAATGGAAAACAATCTTTTAAAACACCATAATATTTCGAAATAGAATGAGGTCAGAGGCATGATATCTTAAATGGCTTCTCTCGTTCCATGGCACTGTGTACACACAGTGTACTAGCACATAGAGTCAGCTGCCTGCATACAGACTTGAAATCATTGGCCACTTTAATAAACGGAACACTAGCCACTTTAATAATGCCACTTCAATAATGTTTACATATCTTGCAGTACTCATTTCATATGTATATACCGTATTCTATACTATCTATTGCATCTTAGCCTATGCCACTCTGTCATTGCTCATCCATATATTTATATATTCCATTCCTTTACTTAGATTTGTGTGTGTTAGGTATTTGTTGTGGAATTGTTAGATATTACTTGTTAGATATTACTGCACTGTCAGAACTAGAAGCACAAGCATTTCGCTACACTCGCAATAACATCTGCAAACCATGTGTATGTGACCAATAAAATGTGATTTGATTTGACACTAAAGGCCTAAATGTTTTTAAGCGTAACATTCGCACGTCTATACAAAATACTAGGCCTTTGTCAATTGTAAGTGTCAAACGCACGTTAGTTTGCAATTTCGTCATCACTGGCACACTGGCATTTTCCAGCCCTAACGCGAGGTTCGGCAATTTACCTGTCTTAACATCAGCTCCCTTGCGTTGAGGTGGTAGGGGTGGCAATATTAGAGGTGTGTCCTCGAAAACGATTGTTTCCCCCCAATTTCATTTCATTTGATTAAAAACCAAACATAGCCTCCCCTCCCCTTAACCGAGACTGGTTTAACAGCATCGCATAGGTGCCCATTTTATCCTGGCCATTATCCAGGTAACTTATGAATAAAGGGGTTTCAAATGGCCTACTGAGAGTGCTTTGAAATATTTTGTAAGTCTTTTCCCTCATGCTTTTTCATTATTCACAAATCACCAACCTGCATACTTTGTTTCGCTTATTCAGTAGCCTATCCAGCCACATTATCAAAGAGCGCCCCTCATTCGATTACCGAAGACACGCTACTCCAAACTCTTCAGTCCTCCATATCAACTGCTGATATATATTTTTTTTTAACCTGCCTCAAACATTGGCAATGATACAATTGACAAAGGCCTAGTATTTTGTATAGACGTGCGAATGTTATGCTTAAAAACATTTAGGCCTTGGTGTCAAATCAAATCAAATCTGGCGCTTAGCGCCAGAAAGAAATAGAGCCTTAGTGTGTGAACATTTGTTTGTAAACTGGTCCTTACACAATATTCAATTGTCACCATATGAATGATTTTCGACACTAAGCTGCACATCTGGAAACAGTTCAGCTGAGTTATGTAATAGCTTAACATTTACATTTGAGTCATTTATCAGACGCTTTTATCCAGAGGGACTTACAGCAGTGAGTGCATACATTTTCGTACTGGTCGCCCTGTGGGAATCAAACCCACAACTCTGACGTTGCAAGTGCCACGCTCCACCAACTGAGCCACACATTAGCAAAAACATGACCAAAAAAACTCAAATAAGTCAGGCTTTACGGTCTGGCTTAATTGTTTCCATCCTTATGTGACCCATACCCACACACACCCTTCCTTTCTTTCCCTCTCCCTCTCCCTCTCCCTCTCCCTCTCCCTTTCCCTCTCCCTTTCCCTCTCTCTCTCTCATGACCACTCCTTCTCTGTGACAAAAACCCTGTAAAGATTGCCTTATGTGTGCTCCAATGCCATTCTGAATATCTCCAATGGTCAGACTCATTAACAGTCTCTTTCAGACCCAGGGCACAGGGGAAACCATTGAACTAATGATCTACCAATGTTAAATTATGTACAGTGCGAGGCTACTCTGTACCTCAGTCAACCACCCATTGGTCAAAACCTATAAAAAGAAAGCCACGTCACATTCCATTACCCAGAATCCTCAGCCATCCTACTGCACAGCACAAATGCTGTGATGACGTATTAGTTGCCAGTTGAATCTAAAGAGCTATGGTGGCATGTTGCTAAACTTCCATTTAAAAACCACACAAGGTCTTCACTAAAAGCCTGTAAAACATAACATAACTCATCTAATCCCTGCACATCAAATAGCATTTGTACTATTTTCACATAAATAAGGGTTCATTGCAAAGGCTACACAAGAGTGGCATACCCATGTTGTACCCTTAGTTTGGGTGAAATGGTGCAAAATGGTGCCATCGAATGCAGGAAGACCCACAGCTATTTTCTGTAACTAGGTCATATTGCTTTATTGCTTTATTCAAAACGTGATCAGATTTGTATTTTTCCTTCAAGTGTTACATTGCTTATGTTCATTTACACTGCTGCTGTTATAATGCAGTTATCAAATCTAACGTGTTCAATCCATTTAATGAAACAACAGTTTCTCCCATTTACATTTAATCCATTGTTGATTTATAGTGTAACATAATGTATCATATATGTCATTGAGCAGTGACTTGCAGAGACGAGACATGTTCACACATGATCATATTGTTGATCACAGGAAAAGTGTCACGGAGGACTCAGGAGGACCCATCATACTCCATTACATTTAGCCCTTTCATTCTCTCCCCTCCTTTCCTTCTCTCCTCTTTCTTCCTCTCCTCCAGGTTATGTTAAGCAGTGTGGTGGATGGGAAGGAAGGAAGGGACTTCCTGGGAGTCTCTGCTCCTGGTATATTAAATTCAAATAACTCCCTGTGGAGTACTCTCCAATATTAACACTGTTACTGTCTCCACAGACACACGCGGATCCAAACGCAAACCTCCAATCCTCCCGTCCACTTCCAAATAGACGGAGGGAACCTACGTGATGTTATTCAGTTATTCAGATGAAATCTCTTAAAACCATAAACGTTGGGTAGTAAGGTCCAGCAGTCATTGAGGTGAAACGTCTCCCACAATGTTTTAGCTTTGTTCCGGTGTGCCTTGAAGATAGTCCTCTAAGCAATCTCAACCCTGCCCTTTCCTCCTATCCTCTCCTCTCCTCGTCAGCTATGCACTTTCCATTCCCCATGCAGCATCTTTAACACAGCTCTTACCCACGGCAGAGTCGGGTCATGCCCACTGTTTCCATTCGACTCACCTCAACAACCATTTTAAAATCGACTGTCTAAAACAAACATTTTCCTCCCTCCGTTTTATAAATGATTTAAGCTCATTTCCTTTCAATTATGCATGATGCATCACCGCCACCAGAACTCAGCGCCTGCACTGCAGCATCACCCGAAGACAGGAAGGACGGTAAGGGTGTGATTCTTGACATAGAAAGTGGATAAAAATATGTTTTGTATGTCATCGATTAGCTTATTGAGTAGGTCAGTACTGTCTTTAGATCATGTATGTGGTGTGTCTCGAGAAGAACATGTGAAAGGATACAGTGTTGCAACATTTCTTAGAAAGGCCTTGCCAAGATAACACTGTTTTTTTAACACATTTAGAAGGAATTGGATAATACAATCTAATACATTATTTTCAGCACAAAGTCCAATTTCAAATAAATAATATCATATAATATATAATTTTATTTTAAGGAAATGTCAAAATAACTGGTCATATGTATGTCACTACAGTGCATATCCTAAACTTAAAACCTCCACACAGTTACCTGCAGCCAACACACACACACCACACCACACCACACCACACCACACCACACACAATCACCTGAGAAGAAGTTCTTGGTCCTCAGGTAGCTCACGCTGAGCCGTAAGATAGAGAGTTTATCCAAGCTGGACGTGACCTCTTCTGGGAAGGGCAGTAGACTGGCCAGACGGTCCAACTCAGAGTTCAGACGGTCCCGGTGTCGCTTTGATGGGTTAGACTTGGTCCCTTCAGATGGAGCTGTCTGTTTCTGTCTGAGCAGGAGAAGAGACATGGGATTTATTAGGGAATCACAGAGGAAATGATGAAGCCAGTAGGATAATTCTCTCAATGTTGATAAGAAGGTAAACAGTGGACATATTACCACTCAGTACTCACTTTTGGTCTTTCACTTCGATGCTAAATGATAAAGCATATAATTAAATATTGGTATTAATAATAATAATATACGTTTAATAATAAATAATCCCCATATCAATAATAATAATAATAACAATTATAATAACAATATGATAATATTAATGTTCTTATTTTCTTAGAAGTTTACTTATTATTTTCGCTCCTATTTAGCTTATTTTTTTAACCAGTTATAGATAAGCAATAATAACATTGTAAATACAGTGTGAAAAAAATATTAATAGCCAAGTTACAAGTACTTGAACGTTTCACACGATACACTAATGGCACACTGAACTATGAAAAATACTGAAACGAAAAGAAATACAAAAGGCCTGAGAATGACGAGCACTGAGCGCCCTGCACCTGTGCCCGGAGCACTGGCATGGGTTCGTTTGGATTCGAATTGAATCATCTCTCTCCATCTGAATTGAACATCACGTCAACCATTTGACCTCATCATGATTAGGAGTCAAATTAAGTTATTGAGTTATTTTTTATTTAGGACATTATGCATCATTATCCTGACACAATATACTATCTAGGATAAACACACTGCTTATAATGTATACATATCCAAATATGTCTGCACCAAAGAATATTGAAGATATATACATGCTATTTGGATGGATCGTGAGTGACTATCATGTCATATAGCGTTGACTCATATATTATCAAATAATAAAAAATAATAACGTTATGGCGGGCCATTTTAGTTCATTGCGCAAGCCAATGCAACGTTCAAAAAACTCTCACTTACTCTCTTTGCACCGGTTTTCTTCTTTTCCGTCCAGCATACATGGTTGAGGCTTTACTGCGGTATAGCCGACTTATTCAACGTTAAGTGAAGACCGAGCCGACCTACATAAACCCGGTAATGGTTGTCTAATAACCCATCTACTCATCCCCAGATCTTGTCCAGAAGGAAAACTGTTTTCAAGAATGGATCAAGCAATGCACGGATGAATCAGTCCTCTTGTCCTACATCAATGACGTTGATGTTTGTCAGGCGGTTCAAGTAATTACGCCTGCAAACAAATACTGCCAACGATTGTATAAATGCTATTGCATGCAACTAAACGCCGTATCACAATGACATAGAGTTTTCCAACAAATAAGCAATGCTAAATTGACATTGGTCAAAAAGTGGCAGCAGCAAGTGCGTCCCTTCCGCGGTGTTTAACCGGTGCGTAAAATACTGTTGACATCCGATATTAAATGCCTTCCTCGTCATGCAAAGTCCATGTCATCATTCGTTTCGATACAAAGTTAACATTAGTGGAAAAAAATTGAGGAGGAAATAATAACGACATTGAAATATGTTGCAGTTCTTTCGCTAACGCATCTTTGCAAATCTCCTCTTGTGGCACGAGCAGCTAAAGCGCGCTCTCAACCTGAGCCCACAACCCCCCTCACAACACAGTTTGGCCGGGGTACACGCATTGAAATGGACTGACCAGGCAACCCGCACAGATTTGTGCAAGAGCGCGCAAGGATCAGAGGTGGAGGCGTGCGAATCAGAGGCATTGAGTTAGAGGGCGCGCGCAAGGATTAGGCCTCAGGTTAGAGGGCACGTGCAATTAACAGAAATAGGATAAGCACAAGGGTCCATTTGGTCACTGGCACAACTTGTCAACTATTTGTAAAGTTGGTTGGCTATTAGGCTATGCAATTATATATTTAGTGAAGTTGGAAAACCTTTCAGAACGATATTTATCTTGATTTGCTCATTTTGGTTATGCCCTTCTATTACTAAAATAACCATGAGGACCTTTCCTCAGGTGAGAAAAGGTAAGTTCAAAACCTTCCAAAAACATTTTCTTCTTTCTTTCATGTCATTTTCTCCAGAGCTAAAGAAAAAAAAGTTACGCTTGAATAGCACCACTTTTCTTTCTTCCTGTTTCAGTCCAGAATTACCATAAAGTGAGTTTTGTGCAAACATTATATTATCTCTCTTTTGTGTAAAACCAGAAGGCTTGTGGTAATGTTATGTGAGTATGCTCCCTCTAGTGACCAAAATGAATATGACATAAAACCGTTTCATAAGTGGCTGGGGAAAACTACTACTTCTACATTTACAGATAACATAACATGGCATAAAGTAACATAACATAACGTAACATAACATAGCATAACATAACATACATCTTTGAAAAACGTATGTCTTTACAGATAAAATAATTATTGGAAATAAATACTCCAACTGCTCCCTCTCCTCCTATCCTGTGGGAATCATGAGGGCCCTCAGGCATACCTGAGAGGACAGATACTATCATTCACCTCTAGGGTGAAAAGGAGTCACGTAAGCATCTGGAAAATGTAGAATCTGAAATATATATATTTTTTAACTTTTCCTGAATTCACTAAAACTGCCCAAACTATCGGAGACAGATAAGAAATTATTAGCCTGCCCAAGCTATCGGAGACAGATAAGAATTTATTAGCCTGACCAAGCTATCGGAGACAGATAAGAATTTATTAGCCTGCCCAAGCTATCGGAGACAGATAAGAATTTATTAGCCAATAAACAAAGGGGAAATACTGAGGGCACTCATGAGCCTTCAGTCAGGAAAAGCCCCAGGACTAGACGGTTTCACTGTAGAATTTTACCCCAAAATTCAACAACAATTAATAGATGCATTCATGGAAATGCATCAACATATTATTGACAATGTTGTGTTGGCTCCAACTCTACAAGAGGCCTTGATTTCATTGATCTGTAAACCGGAAAAACACCACATTATGCCGTCTTCTTATCGCACAATCTCATTCATTAATGTTAATTTGAAATCGATTGCTAAAGCCATCGCATTCAGGCTGCAAGGGTACCTACGAACATTGATTAACAATGACCAGGGTTCATTAAAGATAGAATGTCAACGAATAACCTAAGGCGCCTTTTTCATATCTTATCCGAAGTAAGACAGTCAGATGAACACGTAGTTGTAGTATGACTTGATGCAGAGAAAGACTTTGATTGTGTTGAATGGGAGTATGTCTTAAAGGTTTTGGAGCATTTACATTCTGGTGCATATTTCAGCAATTGTGTTAAGCTTTTATATGACACACCAAAAACCAGAGTGAACATGAATGAAATGGTGACTGCTCTGCTTCCCTATTGGTCGTATTACGAGACAAGGGTGTCCTCTTTCCCCCATGCTGTTTGCCTTGGTTTTGGAACCACTGTCTCAAAAGATTCGAGAGAACTCTTGCATCACAGGATTTTCAGTGGGAGATATAGTGCACAGGATTTCTTTGTACATTGATGATATCTTAGTATTTCTCACAAAACCAGACACATTACTGCGGGCCCTGTTGAATGTAATTGATTCTTTCAGTACTTTCTCTGGTTATAAAATTAATTGGTCGAAGAGTGAGGTCCTTCCGATATCTAAAGCACAGATTAGACCACTATTTCACTGGTTTAATGAGAATAACCCTCCTACATGGACTCAGATTGAAGGGCATATTCTAAAAGTACAAGACACAGTATGTAATATGTTCCATATTGCTTTATGACCAAGTAGTCAATCTGTAAAGGTATGGAATGATGTTCATCGATATACGGGGCAGGACACTTATTTGTCCCCGTATATCCCAATTACACTCAATACTACACTTACAACAGGCCTGAAAGACCAAGCTTATACTTTTGACTAATCTGTCAATAGAACACTTTTCCAACAGTCTTGATGATCATCCAGGTGCTTTTTGGCAAACTTGAGTCAACTTTTTGGATGGGTCCCATTATGTCTGGTGAAAACCAAAAACTGCATTCCACACTAAGAACCTCATACCAATGGTCAACCATGGTGGTGGTAAGTGTGATGGTTTGGGGATGCTTTGCTGCCCCAGGACCTGGACAACTTGCCTTAATAGAAGGAACCATGAATTATGTTCTGTATCAGAGAATTATACAGGAGAATGTCAGCCCATCCGTCTATGAACTGATGCTGAAGCGCAGCTGGGTCATGCAACATGACAATGATCCAAAACACACAATCAAGTCTACGTGAAAATGGTTAAAAAGCAACACAAATATGCAAACATAGAGCAAATCAGAAGGGGGCAAATAATTTTTCACGGAACTGTAGCTTATTAACAGAATATTCCTGTCACGACTTCCGCCGAAGTTGGCTCCCCTGCCTGTTCGGGCGGTGCTCGGCGGTCGTCGTCACCGTCCTACTAGCCGCCACCGATCCCTTTTTCGTTTGTCTGTTTGTTTTGTCTTATTAGTTTCACCTGTGTTTCTGTTGTTTTCGGTTAATGAGCTTCCCTATATTTAGTAGGTAGACCCGCCCTTGTTTTGTGCGGGATTGTCTTTATTTTGTTACGTGTGTGCATTGTAGGCTGAGGTGTATTTTCTTTCTTACACTTGACACCCTGTGGTTTTTGGGTTGTCACGTTGTATGTCCGCGCCCTGTATTGTTGGGCTTATATTTTATGTGTGCCTTAGTAAAGAGCACTATACCCCAGTGGAACTCTCTCTGCGTCTGATTCCTGCACCCACCTAGTCCCGCGTGACAATTCCAAATGTACCACAAAAGGGTGAAAAATAAATGGGAGAGGGATCTTGGGACCCAGATAACAGAAGATCAATGGTCTGAAATGAATGAGCAATCCCAGAGAGTTTACATTAACACAAGATACAAGCTTTGTCAGTACAAATTCATTCATAGAGCTTATCTTACACCTGAAATGAATGAACCTCTTGTCCCCACACTGCCCTCGCTCTAAAACAGAGACAGGTTCTCTATTACACAGGACATGGGCCTGCTCTGAACTTGGTAGCTGGAGATTGAAAAGTATTTTACACGAGGTCCTTCATAGGGAAGTACATCTAACTTCCATGATGACCATCCTTGGTGTTCTATATACGATTTACAACTCACCTCTCAGAGAATTAAGAATTTATTTAGCTTAGCTATGACTGAGTCCAAAAGATGTATAACTTTTAAGTGGAACAATGAGGATCCTCCCAATATCACTCAATGGATTAATGAGGTCAGCCACTAGAAAAAAGAACATATGATATGCAAGGTATCCCACAGTCCTTTCATAAAACTTGGGATTCCTGGATAGAATACATTATAACGTTTGATCATTGTTGGGTGTATGGTGTGTGATTCGAGGTAACATCTTGAACAGGGTACCCCAACTGGTGGCATGTGGATGGTTTTATTTGGTCTCCCAAGTTTTCTGAGCCCAAAAAATGTAATTTGAAATCTGTTGAAATCTGTTCCCAAGTATTCCCACGGAAAATAGAGAGACTGTATGTATGTATGTATGTATACTGTATGTGATTGTAAACAAATAATAATAATTAATTGGATTCAAATAGCACTTTGGACCAACTGAGGCACTCAAAGCGCTTTACATAACAGGGGGAAATTTGTAGCATGATGCACGGCGACTATTTTTGTGCCAGACCACTCACCACACATCAGCTATCAGGTGAAGAGGTGAGGAGTGATGTATGCCCATTAGGAATGAGGGGGATGATTAGGTGGCCATGATGGAATGTGGCCAGGTTGGGAATTTAACCTTGACACCGGGCTGAATAACCCTATTCTTACAATAAGCGGCATGGGATTTTGAATTACCAGAGTCAAGACACCCATTTTAACATCCCATCCGAAAGACGGCTGTCACATCTGCTCCTTCCCCTCCCTTCCGGCGTACGACGTTGCCAGAGTACTAACCACCGGTCTTGGGATTCATCAGTACACACACCTGGCACTCATCATTACGCGCACCTGTGGACTCCATTACCTTCATCATTTCCTCCCCTTTATATGTCACTCTTCCAGTTTTATTCACCAGTTGGTATTGTTCTTGTGTATTGGCGTTCTACCTTATGTTAGTGTCGTGTTTTTGGTTTTGTTCTTTTATTAAAATGTTTCACCTGCTTCCGACTCACCGCTCCGTCATCACAGAATACCAACTCAAAATATGGAAGCAGCAGGACAACCGGACATCTCCCAGACGATCAATGAACAAGGTGACCTTCTTTGTCAACACCATGACCAGCTAGCTCAACTGGGGATGGCCATGGAAGAGGTTCTCCGCAGTCTTCAACGTCTCAACAGCGGAGGATATTCTAGAGCCAGTCTACCCAACGAGTCAGCACACCAGCCCATTCAGCAACCCGCTCAGGTCAGCGATGGCCGTCTATCCCTCCTGGAGAAATATGAAGGGACACCATCCAAATGCCGTGGCTTCCTCCTTCAGTGCTCCCTCTATTTCGCACATCAGATGGGAGCTCCCACCACCGAGAGGTCTAAGGTTGCCACGGTTATTTATCTGCTGACCGGGCAGGCATTGGAATGGGCTACGGCTGTCTGGGAGGGATGAGAGGAGAAGCTTGAGTCTTATGAGTGGTTCATGACTCTGTGTTTAAATGTATTTTCAATCATCCCGCGGAGTGCAGAGAGGGAGGTGAGCGTCTGCTTCAGCTCCAGCAGGGGAATCAGACGGCTGCTGAGTATGCGCTTACCTTCCGGACAGTAGCAGCTTCCAGTGGATGGAATGAGCCAGCGCTCAGCACGTTATTTAGAAGAGGTCTGCGCGAGGAGGTCCAGACGGAACTGGCCCGCCGAGGTGACAACCTTACCCTGGACGCACTCATTGCGATGGCCATCCGTCTGAATAACCTCCTCCGGGAGCGTCGACATCTACATCGCTTCTCTCCCTCCTTCGGCGAGTGTTTGGGATCAGAGGCTGAACCCATGGAGGTAGGGGTCACACACCTTCCCACGGCGGCACGACGCATGGGGCTCTGTCTGTACTGTGGCCAGGGAGGGCACAAGTGCCAGCTGTGTCCGTTATTTCAGAATCCAGGATCCACTAGAGCAGAGGGATGGTCACGTGATGTTACATCCCCTGGACCAGGAGTGAGTATTCCATCTACTGCTCTGCCTGTTAAACTCTTTTTAGTACCCATCACTCTGGCTGACTGTCCCTCATGCCATGTGTCTACAGCTTTAGTGGATTCTGGCACCATGGGGAACTTTATGGATCAGACCCTTGCCTCCTCTCTCAATATTACTACCTACCCACTCTCCTCTCCTTTTCCGGTTCAAGGTCTCGACTGTCGGCCTCAATGATCCGGAACCATCACACACATCACCCAACCACTCACCCTCACCGTGGAGCCCAATCACCAGGAAAACATCCCCTTCGTCACCAGTTCACAAGATCATCCTCGGCCTACCTTGGCTTCAGCGCCATAACCCTACCATCTCATGGTCGAGGATGAGAATCACCGACTGGTCACCTGAATGCCGGAAGACCTACTTTCCTGTCCCCTGTGGTTCCACGTCAGTTGAGAGTCCTGTGGTTGCCCTCCAGTCCAACATCCCGGAGGAATATCAGGATCTAAGGGAGGTATTCTCCAAGACCCGCACTACCTGTCTCCCTCCTCATTGCCCCTGGGACTGTGCCATTGACCTGTTTTCTGGTGCTACACCCGCACAGACACATCTACCCTCTGTCAGTGGCTGAGACCCAGGCCATGGAGGACTACATTCAAGAGGCACTCCAACAGGGTTTCATCCGCAGCTCCACGTCCCCTGCGTCGGCTGGTTTCTTCTTCGTGGCCAAGGAGGGAGGATTACGCCCTCGTATCGATTACCATGGACTCAATGACATCACCACAAAGTATCGTTACCCTCTCCCGCTGGTGCCGTCAGCCATCGAGCAGCTCCGCGGGGCCCGGTTCTTCACCAAACTGGACCTGCGGAGTGCCTACAATCTCATTCGCATCCGGGAGGCGAGAGTGTGTGCCCAGGTCAGCACTACGACGTCGCCAGAGTACTAACCACCGGTCCTGGGATTCATCAGTATGCACACCTGGCACTCATCATTGCGCGCACCTGTGAATCATTATGATTATTATGACTCCATTCCCTTCCCTTTTTATATGTCACTCACCAGTAGGTATTGTTCTTGTGTATAAGCGTTCTGCTTTATGTTAGTGTCGTGTTCTTGGTTTTGTTGTTTTAAAACGTTGCACCTGCTTCCAACTCACCGCCCCATCATTACAACGGATGTGTTGTTCCCAAATGTAATCAAGGTTTGAAATGATGTTTTAGTCAAATACTATATCTTTTTAGGCTTCTTGCGGTCAATTTGCAGTCTAAAAATATATTTGTTCTGGCCACCCGACCATCCCCTCAAGAAAGAATTGGCCCGCAGCTGAGTCTAGTTGATGATCCCTGATCTAGAACAATGTGTTGCTATATTCAAGTGTGTCACGTTGGCATAAAGGGTCGGGAGACAGGCGCAGGAATGCGTAGTAGTTTTTTTTATTAGACCCAAATTACGGCGTGCCGTGTAAAGGCACGGGGACGAAGACCAAACACGTATACAACACACAGGGTTGAAACCCAAACAAAAGAGCGAGGAGTATCTCAAATACATTTCACAAGCGCACAATGATTAACACAGGATGAGACCCACAATCATCTGCGCAATCCACAATGGCACGAAAACCAAAACACACAGCACAGGTACTCACACAAATCAACGGACATAGTAACAATAAATGACAGGACACTGGTAAACCAAGGACACACTTATACAATTGCTAATCACTGGGAATAGGGGCCAGGTGTGCGTAAGGAAAGTTCCGGAGGGATCCGTGACAGTGTTATGGTATGGTATACTACATACAGTATGTGTGATATATCTATACGTTGTATGTTTTTGTTTATTTAATTTTAAATGTATATTTATTTGCTCTGCTGATAAAATTGTATAATTGAACGTCACATTAAACATTTATTGGATATTGTGAAAACCAATAAATAAATCTCACCAGGTCAAATTCCAGTTACATGTACTGTACATGTACTTGTCGAATAAAAGTGATTCTGATAAGAACAGACAAACCTGTGTAAAGTCATTAAACCTCTTTAATGTGAAGATGAAATATAACAATTGAGACGTAAGCACCATGGCTGATACATTGTTAGAGGCAGAAAAACAACAAAAGGCACAAGGTGTATATTTATAAATACTGTTCTGAGGAAACAGGTCAAAAAATGTTTTACAGACATGAACTGTTCTGTGTGCAGAAAACACATGTATAAAATAGTGTACAATAATAGATGTCAATCTTATGAAGGCCAAATTACTTAAAAATACAAATGAAAAATAGTATGTACACATTAAAATGGTACTGCATATAGAAAGGCGCCTTGGCCTCAGTGCAATAGTTATAGTGCCTACATTGTGCAGAAGCATACAGACAAGAATACTGAATACTATACTTTAATATGGACTCTTACGGTGTTCATTATAGGTTCTGTATTTTTGTACGATTTTTGAAAGCACCCGATCCCCCATTGAATAATCCACATTGAATTGGATCATTGATCATTCTGAAACTGTAGCTGCCAATACTGTATTACTTCCCTGTAGAACTGCAGGGCAATAAAATAATTCATCAAGGAAATGAAAGTAAAGCGAAAGATATTCCCACATAGGTATAGGAGAACATATCAACAATGCTGTTTGAACAGTGGCTCTACTTTTTCTTTTCAAATTAACTGGTGATTATACGCTTTTACATGATTGGTTAATCGGTTTCCCATCTGCATATTTATGCAAATGAGGCACTCAAACTATCTGATGCATTTCGGCATGAATACTTTACCAAGGCACCTCCCCTTCTTGGGTGTTTTCTATCAATAGAAGCACAACAGAAGCAAATAAAACCGCAGGTGCACAGGAATCCCACTGGGCACAGACATCAAGTCAACGTTTATTCCAAGTTGGTTCAACATGATTTCATTGAAATGACGTGGAAACAACGCTTATTCAACCAGTGTGTGCCCAGTGGGACACTTCACAAAATAACAGAAAAGACAAAACTGGCTCAATTACATATTTATAGTTTTGGTTAAATGCTTATAAAAATACAAAATATGATTTTTTTTGTCGTTGTCGTCATTACATTCTGATTAGCATATCTTGTTGTAATAATGGGATATATCAAAATGGAGCATGGTTTGTGATGCAAGAACATGTGGCAAGTCTCAAAAGTCATCACAAGGGAAACTGTTTTTCAATTTTCATTCAGGCCATTGAAGTATTATGATTGCTGGGGAATAGTTTTTTTTCCCTCTGTATCAAAATAAGCAGTTGATACAGTTTAAACTGTATATCATCTATACATACATATTGTACAGTACGTAATGATATCCATCCTGTCCATAATATCGTATGCCAACATATTTAGCATTTTCCAAATGCATATGCTCTTCTTTTTGCCCTTATGGTCATACTGTAGTCAATTTACCAGGCATCGACTATCTCACATTTCCTTTTGGAATTTGGCTAGATCCTATATGTTCAAATGCATTTAGGGATTTAAAAAAAAAAAAACTTAAAAGTAATCCCAGGAATCTCATTCAACGTGTTCTCTCTTTTTCCCTATTACTGCTTACTTCATCATCTTCCGTCTTTCCTTTCCAAAATCATCTGCCAATTCTTTAACATCGGAGGCACAAAGAGGCACAATTCAAAACAACCAATAAATATATTATCTTTCCTCCACATCGACCAGACGTGACTGTATGTCCAAAATGGCACTCTATTCCCTATATAGTGCACTACTTTTGACCAGGGCATGCCCACCCAAGGAGAAAGCAAGTCAAGGAGGAGCTCGTGACAGCCACTGGAGCTTCTGTCTGGTTGCAGAAGAAAAATAAGACACACGACCCTCTGGTCCAAACGCCTTGTATCTTGCATCCAAACATACCATTTGAGACGCATAGAAGAGAAATGAAGGAAGCCATCTTGGCCAGTCTCCTTGGTGAAGTAAGACATGGTGGTGGTAGAATCCCCAAAGGCACCTGGCTGTGTGAGTCTGTATGTGTCCGTGTATCTGCTTGTTTAGCAAAGAGGGCTACTCATCAGTATCTCAACAAATTCCATTCAGCCGCGGAAAAGGCGGGTTCTTCCTCCTTGTAGAACCTTCTAGAAGTTGGAACAGTTGGTTTGGTTGTTCTCTGAGAAGTATGTGGTTCTGTTGGGCAGGGGCGGGAACTGGAACGATATGTTTTCCTCCATTGGACAGTTTGTGACCTGGATGGTAAATAATGGACCAAGTTAGCCGCAACAGATCAGAAAGACAAGGGGATGATGTAACGCATGCAACCCACCGCAAACGGTGCTTGTTTGAGTGCTTTTAAAATCCTCATTATACCCGTCTCAAAGAAACCACCAGCAATGGACAAAACAAATCTTCACATGTGTGTTTAAGTACATACAACAGATTCATTCGCTCTAAATGCTTCAATATACGTCAAAGACAAATATGAAACAGACACCTTCTTCCCAAAGGTCCCTTCGTGGCTCGTAATAACTGTCCTACTAGTAAAACCCGAAACACTGGTGCAATTAGAAACACTGTAATCTGGTGGTAATAATGAAACAAGTCTCCCTTGAAAAATAGGTATTTTTACCTCAATCTGTTCAAATAAAGGTTACATTAAAATACTGGTGCCTGTATTACCTGTGTCTGCCCGTTGCAGTTGAGGTACTGCTGCTGGACCAGCAGGCTGTCTGGTGTGAAGCCCCCAGGGGTTAGACCAGGCCCCACCTGACAGGACAGAGGGCTGATGTTGGTGTCACCTTGTGGGATTGCCGAGGACCCCACGATGGGCCCGCTGGAGTTCCTCTGGAAGTAGCAGGAGGCCTGGGAGGGACTGTGGTCGTGGAGGGGGGCCGTGGCCCTCTGACAGGAGGATGGGACCAGGGAACCAAAGGACGTGTTGGGGGTTAAACAGACCCTGTTGACAGGAACCGGGAGGGGGTTGGTGCTGCTGAACATGCAGCTGTTGGAAGAGACGAGAGGAGGGGTGACGACAGCAGAGGTCTTTTGAGGCCTGTACTGGCCTGATATTGTTTGAGCCCTGTTGTAGTTCTGGGCCTGAGAGTTCTGCTGTGCCTGGGCCTCGAGCCCAGGGATAGGGAGCTGGGGAGCAATTTGGAAGTCAGACACCTGGTTGTTATAAAAGCCGCCCATGACATTGTGTTGGTGTCCATTTTGTTGGTGTAACA
This sequence comes from Salvelinus alpinus, assembly GCF_045679555.1. Taxonomy (NCBI): domain Eukaryota; kingdom Metazoa; phylum Chordata; class Actinopteri; order Salmoniformes; family Salmonidae; genus Salvelinus; species Salvelinus alpinus. Next base: position 8,268,251 of record NC_092123.1, read on the forward strand.
TCGTGGGCAGCATTTGTTGCTGCTGCTGCTGCTGTTGCTGGGTCTGCAGGGAAAAGTGTCCTTGTAGGCAGCTAGCCGGGTTGGGATCTAGAATGACATCTTTTGGTTGATTTGAAATATTCTGGGCAAACGTTTCCAACAAGGTGTCGGCCACCATGTTGGTATTGGGCATGGAGGAGGGCATCCACATGGTTTCCTGACCGGGCACGGCAAAGGGATCTGATTGGCTTATGGAGCTCTGGTTCTGGAATCGCATTGGCTGATCATTCATGCCCCACCCCAGCAGCTGGTTCTGGATTGGCAGACCCATAGGAGCAGGGATGACCTGAGTGGCAGAGCTCCGATTGGCAAGGCCTGACTGCATCTGTTGTCTCAGGGAACAAGACGCCAGCCCGTTACCAGGGCTGGACAGGATCTCAGAGGCCCGGAGGCCTTGCTGCCTACCTTTGGCTTGGTTCTGCCGCACCTGGGCACAGGAGCCAGCCAGGGCAGGGTTAAAGGCCAGAGGGTTAGCGTTGCTCTGCAGGTCCAGGTTCTCTCCCAGGGATTGGGCAAATGTGTTCCTGGAGGAAGCCTGCTGGAGTGTGGGGCTGTTCAATCCCATCTGAGAGCCCATGTGTGTCAGCTTCATCATGCCCCGAACGTTACTCACTGTTTCAGCCGCACTCAAGCCTCCCATCCCAAGCAACTGGTTCTGCTGGGGATCAACCCCCCAGTTGAAGCCCTTTCCTCCAGGCATCATGGTATTCCCCTGCAGGTCGACATTTTTAAGGCACTCTGGTACCTCCAGGAGAGGGTTGTTGACACTGACGGACCCCAGCAGTGAACCCAGATGCTCGGGCATCTTGAGTCCTCCGTTCTCCTTGAAGAGATGTTCCTCCACATACGACAGGATGTCATGGTTGAGAATGTCATCAAGGTCCTCGGACATCTCACAGTTGCTGGAGCTCATCTTCAGCAGAGTGTTCTCCCAGTCCTTCAGCTCTGTGGGGTCCACATCCAGGCTGCAACAAGATAAGATCAGATCAGATAAGGTCCACTTCCAGGCTGCAATCACATCAAATCCAACTTCAAGCTACAGTATAGCAATACAATACAATGCGATTCACATCATTTTTTTGAAGTATTTTTTAAAAGTATTTTGGTGGTAGTACAAGAAGTTTAAACATTTTAATTAAGTGAGGCGGTGAAATATATTCAAAGTTCAATTTATTAAAATATCTGGTCTGATTACTTTGATAGACTATGTCAACCTCATTACTTTGGACTGTGGGGCAGTTAGATCACATATTTAATCACAAATAATTACTACTACACTTTTACTCATAAGGAATTAGAAATGTTTTAGGTTATCATTTGGGGAGAGAAATATGATGATGCATCTAGCGGAAGAAGTTTAGAAGTTTGTTAGTGATGAAAATATGTTGCGGTAGTTGAAGAAGTACATTTTTTTTTTTTAAGGTTGAGTAAGTTTTGTCCACAAATGTCCACAAATTTCCATTATATGTAAATAGTTTATGATTAGTGAATACTATAACGCAGTTATTCTGTTACATACTTCTCCCTATTAGCTGAAATCGTATTTTTTCAAAGCCATTTTAGCTGTCATGTTAGCTGTTCGGTCCGAACAAATTCACACATTTGTGGCGCTATGCAGAAGTTGACTCCCTCCAGGCACATGTTGCTAGGCAACTCCCCTGCACTTGCCTGGGCAGGCCTGCTCCCTCTATGGCTAAAGCCAGTGTGAGAAACGTGCTAACAAACGTTTGTGCTGTGCAACTCAATAAATACTGCACTCTGAGTCATGATAGTGTTGCTAGACAAAGCAACTTTACTTTCACCTTTCAATTTTATAATCTACTATTGTTTTTTATTCTATAGTAGTAGTAGTAGTGGTCAAACCTGGAACACAGGGTGTTGTCCCCGATGATTTGCTGCAGTGTTTCCATCAGGTCCTGGACAGTGGACTCCTCCCTGATGCCCGCGTCCGGCCTGGACATAGTGGGGTGTTGGGACTGCCAGGAATCACCAGGCACGTTGGCCATTGCGTGGCTGTTGCTGAAGGCCTGGTCTTCCCAGGAGCACAGCTCCTGAGGGTTGGGGGGCTCGATGGAGGGCTCGCTGGGGCTGGTCTGCATGGATGAATGATTGAATGAATAAAATACTTTTCGTGTCAAGTCACCCTTAGCGACCCATCCTTACGGGACTATTTGAGACATTTTCCGTGTCCAAAATGGCAACCTATTCCCTACATAGTACACTAGAGACCTATTGGCCCTGTTCAAAATTAGTGCATAATATAGGGAATACGGTAAAACAGAGTAAATTGCTGTACCTGCGTGTAGATGGCCTGGTCCTGCCTCAGCATGGAGCCCAGCAGGGAGTCGGGGTCCAGGGCCATTTCTTCGTCCATCTTCCTGATCTTAGGGCCCTTGCTCTGGGTTGGAATGTCAGCTACGTCCAGAGAGGGGCCCACCTCGTAGAGAACAGCTTCCCCAGTGGCGAAGTTAAAGGGCAGCTGGAGTCTCCGCTGGCGAAGCTGCTCCTCACCCTCATTATTTCTTGAGGAATAAAAAGGAGAGTGTTAGAATAAAATAGAGTAGTAGAGTACGGTAGAGTACAGTAGAGTAAGGTAGAGTAGAGTACGGTGGAGTACAGTAGAGTAAGGTAGAGTAGAGTACGGTATAGTACAGTAGAGTATGGTAGGGTAGAGTACGGTATAGTACAGTAGAGTATGGTAGAGTACGGTATAGTACAATAGAGTACAGTAGATTACGGTAGAGTAGAATACGGTAGAGTACAGTAGAGTATGGTAGAGTAGAGTTCGGTAGAGTACTGTAGAGTACGGTAGAGTAGAGTTCGGTAGAGTACTGTAGAGTACGGTAGAGTAGAGTACGGTATAGTACAGTAGAGTACGGTATAGTACAATAGAGTACGGTAGATTACGGTAGAGTAGAATACGGTAGAGCACAGTAGAGTACGGTAGAGTAGAGTAGAGTTCGGTAGAGTACTGTAGCGTACGGTAGGGTAGAGTGCGGTAGAGTACAGTAGAGTACGGTAGAGTAGAGTACGGTAGAGTACAGCGCAGAGTAATCTTGGACTGGATTGTCCAGATGATGACTCTACTCACGATAACGGTCTCTGTCTGACCATGATGAAGTCGGGCCTCCCTCCCTTGTAGATCAGTCTGGCATTAGCCTGAACCCAGATCCACACACCATTCTTGGCCAGGAGCCTAAACACAGTCAGACCACTCTCACCTGTCTTTATCACTAAGGAGGGAAACAGACGCAAGGAAACTGTCAACAACAGGGTCGGGTACAGCAAATACAGAGAACTCATTTGTTTTTGTTCATTTCATTAATTCATTGTTTAATCTATTTGTAGGTTCAACTATTCATTCATTCATCCGTTCAATCGTTAGTTTGTTAATTCAAACATTCAAAGAGGAAAGTTGTAATATTGATTTGGAAACGTGACAACGACTTACTTCTGACATGATTGTCGGCACAGTACATCATGTCAGCAGCGTGGATGAACTGGTATCCAGAGCCTCTCATACACAACTCCAGCTCCGTGTAGCCCAGAACCACCTTCCCTCTGACACACAATAACACACAGGGGGAATACCATCAGAAACGCTGGCTAATTATTCTGTTGTTTTTCTGTTCTCTACAGTTTGTGGTTACAATTCATAGTAACGTTCATGAATAAGTCATTACAAATGCTTAGAAATCGTTTAGAAATGAATATAAATGTTATAACGCACACAAAGGAATAGCATTGTCTTTAAGTTAGATGTACACGACGTGGCCAGAAGTATGTGGTCACCTGCTCGTCAAACATCTCATTCCAAAATCATGGGCATTAACATGGAGTTAGTCCCCCCTTTGCTGCTATAACAGCCTCTACTCTTATGGGAAGGCTTTCCACTAGATGTTGGAACATTGCTTTGTGGACTTGCTTCCAAGTAGCCTCGTGGTTAGAGCACTCTAACCACTAGGCAGGTAGCCATGGGCCAGTAACCGAAAGGTTGCTGGATTGAATCCCAGAGCTGACAAGATAAAAATCTGTCGTTCTGCTCCTGAACAAGGCAGTTAACCCAGTGTTACCCGGTAGGCCGTCATTGTAAATAATAATTTCTTCTTAACTGACTTGCCTAGTTAAATAAAGGTTTAAAATACAAGCAAAATTCAGCCACAAGAGCATTAGTGAGGCCGGGCAGTGATATTGGCAAATTAGGCAGATTCATCCGTCGGACTGCCAGATGGTAAAGCGTGATCCATCACTCCAGAGAACGCATTTCCACTGCTCCAGAGTCCAATTGTGGCAAGCTTAGGCTTGTGTACGGCTGCTCGGCCATGGAAACCCATTTAATGAAGCTCCCGATGAACAGTTATTGTGCCGACGTTGCTTCCAGAGGCAGTTTAGAACTCGGTAGTGAGTGCTGCAACCGAGGACAGACGATTTTTTGCGGTACGCGCTTCATCACTAGGTGGTCCCGTCCTGTGAGCTTGTGTGGCCTACCACTTCGTGACTGATCCGTTGTTGCTCCTAGACGTTTCCACTTCACAATAACAGCACTTACAGTTGACTGGGGCAGATATTTGACGAACTAACTTGTTGAAAGTCATTGAGCTCTTCAGTACGGGCCATTCTACTGCCAATGTTTGTCTATGGAGATTGCATGGCTGTGTGCTCGATTTTATACACTTGTCAGCAACGGGTGTGGCTGAAATAGCTGAATCCACTAATTTGAAAGGATATGGACATACTGTAGTGTACTTTAATAACAACACTGGATGGGAGTGTTACCGTGTATCAACACTCATGGGGGTGAAGTCCAGCTTGTGTTTGGTCTGGAATATAAGTGTCTTGGTCCTGATCTCCAGGATAGAGGGGGTCTGGATGGGGGTAGCCACCAAGAACAGGGCCAGCTGGGGGTGGTCTATGGTACCGTCATCTGTCATCTTGTTCTGGCCATGGAGGAACTTCAGACGCCCATTGAAGTTCAGGGCCTGGAAGACACAGGGAAATGAGGAGGAAAGGTAAGGGACTTCTCAATCTGTGTGATCACATGAGGATAAACAGAAGTCCTAAATACAACTACACTGAGGTAAGTTTTATATATATGTCTTGTGTTGTTTTTGTTTTGCGTATATTGTCTCATTCTGTGGAGGCAAAAGTCGTATTTTAACCACTACTACTAAATTACCAATACAAAGTTAATCGGTGGACGTTAGGCCTCTTGCCGTGTGTGGTTGGACTGTTAGTTTACTGTACCAGGAAGCCAGAGGAGTTGTCCAGGAGACAGCGGAAGCGACAGACGAAGCTCCTCTCCAGGAAGGAAGAGTTCTCAGGCGGAATGTGCTGCGGGTCGTAGCTCACTATGTTGCTGGTGATGTCACTGCTGTTGTTAGGCTGCAGGCCTACAGTACACACAGTTACGGTACAGAGTATATTTATATATATTTTATATTTTAGTCATTTATTAGGCACTCTTATCCAGAGCAACTTACAAGAGCAATTAGGGTTAAGTGCCTTGCTCAAGGGCACATTTTTCATGAAGTTGGCTCTGGGATTCAAACCAGTGACCTTTACGTTACTTGCCCAATGCTCTTAACAGCTAGGCCGCCTGTTTATTAACCTGTATATTCAGCTAACTATACAAACATTTTTTCAAGCAGTATCAAACCTTTCCACAAAGGTTGGCTTAGTCCTCGTTGTCAAAGTCATTCCACGGAGGGACGAGTGTCCGCGGGTTTTCACTCCACCCTTGTACTTTACTGCTGCATTAAGGTCACTAATTAGTAAGGAACTCCCTTCACCTGGTTGTCTAGGTCTTAATTGAAAGGAAAAACCCAAAACCCGCACTCGGCCCTCCATGGAATGAGTTCGACACCCCTGGCTTAGGCAGTCGAAAACCAGGGTGAGTACTAACATAGCAGACTAGTGTACAAACATAGCGCATTACTCACTCTCTGTTGTCCCTGGCTCTGTATCAAACTGGTTGGGGTTAAGGGCGAAGTGGAGCTGACGTCTGAACAAGGCCCTGTCGTCCGTGTGGATCAACTCAAACACACTCTGGTGGACCACATCTGACTGTGGGAGACAGGACAAAGAGGGAGACAAGAGTGTAAAAGACGATATACAACAACTACAGTACAGACTAGAGAGGAATATATGAAGTGCATGAGATTCAGTCATTTCCAAATGTCTCCTGGGAATACGAACTAACAGGTGCTGCCCTCTAGTGGTTTGGAAGCCCTAATACTCCACTGTCTGCTTCATTCAATGTTTTGTGGGAAGGGGAAAGGAGTGGGATGGGTTGTGCATCTCTGACTCTCTGTGAGTGTGTGTGCATACGTGTGTGTTGTTGTTTGAAGCATGAGTCATCAACATATTCATTAGAATACACCTGCATTGTGCTTCTACACCTGCATTGCTTGCTGTTTGGGGTTTTAGGCCGGGTTTCTGTACAGCACTTTGAGATATCAGCTGATGTAAGAAGGGCTATATAAATACATTTGATTTTGATTTGATTTGATTAGAGCCTTTCTCCTGCAGTGTAACGTCTGTCTTTAGGCAAGTGACTCAGCCATGCACCATGTGTATGTGTGTGTGTGTGTGTGTGTGTGTGTGTGTGTGTGTGTGTGTGTGTGTGTGTGTGTGTGTGTGTGTGTGTGTGTGTGTGTGTGTGTGTGTGTGTGTGTGTGTGCACTGTAAGCAGGGGTGCATGTAGATTTCATTTCTTCCCAGTACGGGACGTCCTATGTGCTCACGCTTATGGGCCTAATCATAGAATTTTGGACTGCTTTACGTTCACCTGGCTGTAAGTGTGTGTGTACTGTAAGTGTGTGTGTGTACTGTAGGTGTGTGTGTGTGTGTGTGTGTACTGTAAGTGTGTGTGTGTGTACTGTAAGTTGTGTGTGTGTGTACTGTAAGTGTGTGTGTGTGTGTGTGTGTGTGTGTGTGTGTGTGTGTGTGTGTGTGTGTGTGTGTGTGTGTGTGTGTGTGTGTGTGTGTACTGTAAGTGTGTGTGTGTGTACTGTAAGTTGTGTGTGTGTGTACTGTAAGTGTGTGTGTGTGTGTGTGTGTGTGTGTGTGTGTGTGTGTGTGTGTGTGTGTGTGTGTGTGTGTGTGTGTGTGTGTGTGTGTGTGTGTACTGTAAGTGAGTATATGGGCCAATGACCAGGGTTCATGCATCGTGTTGCAGAGGGCAAGCAGTGCTTCTGGGCCCAATGTGTTCCGAGCACACGACTCATGTGTTTTCCCATTCCCTTCCATCCATTAACCGCTCCGCCGTGAAAAGAATGCTGGGAACGTAGGTCTGATTGAGAGAGAGCTGTGTGAGACGAGCGTGTGTGATTTGATGCTCACTCTCTTCTCCCTTAGGCTTCCTAAAACTCGTACTTGACCTCAGTCAAGGTCTCTCTCTGGGAATGATGTGTGTGTGTGTGTGCACGGAACGAGAGTTTGGAGTTTGTTGGCCGATGAACTTCTGACTTATAAATACATCCATTTAAATGTGGTCTGTATGCATGTCTGTGATGGGATGGAGAGCCAAGGCCATATCAATCTCAACTCCATGCACTTCTGCTTCCGATTATAGCCTTGCTACTTCAGTTATGACTGATATGCTTTGGGGATGATAGGCTTTTTTGACAGATTACTGTTAAAGTTGAGGAGTCACATTAGCATGTCCAACAAGGTCAGCTGGCCAGCAAATTATTCAACTGTGACAATATTGACATTTGTCTTTAGTGTACATATGATGGCGTAATTAGCTACCTAGGTGATATGGGCTGCCATGAGGTGACCTGTATGATACCATTAGCTAGCTAGGTAATACGGCTGCTATGAGGTGACATGTATGATACCATTAGCTAGCTAGGTGATACGGCTGCTATGAGGTGACCTGTATGATACCATTAGCTAGCTAGGTGATACGGCTGCTATGAAGTGACATGTATGATACCATTAGCTAGCTAGGTGATACGGCTGCTATGAGGTGACATGTATGATACCATTAGCTAGCTAGGTGATGTGGCTGCTATGAGGTGACATGTATGATACCATTAGCTAGCTAGGTGATACGGCTGCTATGAGGTGACCTGTATGATACCATTAGCTAGCTAGGTGATACGGCTGCTATGAGCTGAAATGTATGATACCATTAGCTAGCTAGGTGATGTGGCTGCTATGAGGTGACATGTATGATACCATTAGCTAGCTAGGTGATACGGCTGCTATGAGGTGACCTGTATGATACCATTAGCTAGCTAGGTGATACGGCTGCTATGAGGTGACATGTATGATACCATTAGCTAGCTAGGTGATACGGCTGCTATGAGGTGACATGTATGATACCATTAGCTAGCTAGGTGATACGGCTGCTATGAAGTGACTTGAAAGGTACCTACATAATATATGGTCTTCATAACACCTGAATAACCGATACATAATACATTTATAAGCAGTATATGCATAATGTGGGTGCACTGTGTGTCAGTCAGTGTTGGTCAAAAGGCTCTATTTTACCTGGTGGAAGCCTAGGTAGTCCTGAACAGTAGGAGAGGAGTAGAACACGTATCCCTCCGCCGTGACCACCAGCACAAAGCCGTTCAGGGCCTGGAGACACAGAGAGGCACAGTCAGACAAAAAATAAACACTATGAACTTACTATTTATAGGAACTTAACAGTATTATATTATTATGAAGTTCACATATGTTCATACTTCATACGTCAAACAAGACACACTCAGTTATTCGACATGCAGATGGGCAAATAAACTTAACCTGAAAGAAATAAAAATGAATTCCATGACGTAGTGAATGATAAGGGGCAATAAGCGAGTCAAATTAAATTAGAGGAGGAATTCTGTTCGGCTGTTGAAGGAGGGAGAAGTAGCCATGGTGTGTGTGTATGTGTGTGTGTTTGTTCAGGTTTGGGTAAACATCCCATGTAATTAGCCATTCCGTTGTTCAGGTGTTAAATGTGACAATACAACAGAGCGGGGGGGAATATAGCTACTTGTCACGCACAGGATCCTGAACCTTGTAAACAATAGAACACTAGAGTGTGTGTGTGAGAGAGAGCGAGAGAGAGAGAGAGAGAGAGAGAGAGCGAGAGAGAGCGAGAGAGAGAGAGAGAGAGAGAGAGAGAGAGAGAGCGCGAGAGAGAGAGAGAGAGAGAGAGAGAGAGAGAGAGAGAGAGAGAGAGAGAGAGAGCGAGAGAGCGAGAGAGCGAGAGAGAGAGAGAGAGAGAGAGAGAGAGAGAGAGAGAGAGAGAGAGAGAGAGAGAGAGAGAGAGAGAGAGAGAGAGAGAGAGAGAGAGAGAGAGAGAGAGAGGGTATGCAAAAGGTCCTGCATTTTGGTATTACAATAAAGGGCCTGTTTGGATTTACTGGAAGCTGCTGCAAATTTTCAGCATTTAAAACACAGACATTAGCTAACAGGTTTAGGAATACATGCCAAAGTATTTGTGTGTGTGTGCAGTGGTGGAAAAAGTACCTAATTGTCATAGTTGAGTAAAAGTAAATACTATACCTTAATAGAAAATGACTCTACTTGAGTAAAAGTCTAAAAGTATTTGGTTTTAAATATACTTAAGTATCAAAAGTACATGTAATTGCAAAACTATACGGATAACCATGGGCACACTCCAACATCATTGAGTGACTCTGGGGCTCCCGAGTGGCCTAGCGTCGTCCTGGATTGGCCGGGGTAGGCCATCATTGTAAATAAGAATTTGTTCTTAACTGACTTGCCTAGTTAAATGTAAAAACATTTTTACAAACAAAGCATTTGTGTTTCAGTGAGTCCACCAGATCAGAGGCAGTAGGGATGACCAGAATGTTCTCTTGATAAGTGCGTGAATTGGACCATTTTCCTGTCCTGCTAAACATTCAAAATGTAACGAGTAAAAAGTACAATATTTTCTTTAGGAATGTAGTGAAGTAAAAGTAAAAGTTGTCTAAAATATAAATAGTAAAGTAGAGTACAGATACCCCAAAAAACTACTTAAGTAGTGCTTTAAAGTATTTTTTACTTACGTACTTTACACAACTGTGTGTGTGTTTGAGGGTAATAGAGTGATTCTAACCCACCTACTCTAATTATTTCCTGAGAAAAACTACAGGACAACAAGACGATAACGTGGTTTGTAACATCTTCATGATATATGCTCCCAGATTGCACTGAACAAGTTTTCTGCATGGTGAATCAACCAGCCCCATTAATCTTTATCTGGTGTATAGGCCTACACAAAAAATAAAAAAATAAAACAACACACAATTGTGTCTCATAAGAGCAGCGTTTGTTCTCCGTGTGGATTTACTGCAGTCACCAGGACAGCGACTGAGGAAGAAAATTAAGATTAAACTACAAACTGCCCAGCATTACCAAACTATCAAGGCGGATAATCAGTCATAAATCAGTCTAGCACCACCCTCCATTAGACCAGTCCCTACTGGAGAGTATAGCGCTGTGTGTGGTCAGTGGCGAGACCTCCCTGGAGATGGCGATGGTTATCTTTAGCAATAAAACAAACGCTAATGAGGACTAGCGTAGCCCTCACCGAGAAATGGGACAGCACGCCAACACTCCTAGCATTAGCCCCGGTGAGAAAAGGGAGGGCATTGCCCATGGGTAATGAAATGAGAGAGAGTCAAACTCAGGATTTAGTCAGGAGGGGAGATTAATGTGGGTGTTTACTCCAAGAAAATGACTCTATGTGCTTAGAAAAGTGGTTGAATCCGCTTATTTTTGTTCTCCCTTGTTGGCATTGAACATACATGTATGAGAGGCTATACGGAGGTTGTTGAAATATCCAAGGTTTTATAATCAAGCATGTTTGTTCGAGACTGTATACAGGGGTTCTATATCTATGGTATTCAGTATGCATGATATATAGGCTGATGACGTGAGACAGTAATCCCTAACCTAACTCTCGGCGAGGTGGAGGAGTTTCGGTCATGTCAAGACGTAAAACAAATCGCTTTTCGTATAACTGGAGGGGAAGGAGTGAGGTTGGCTTCTTTACATGTAGATGGGTATGAGAGGCGTGATATAGTGTGTGTGAGCTGGGGCACAGGTTGGTGCTTGCCCTTCACGCCAGCTAAGCTTCCTCAGGTAAACCCCAGAGGGAGAGAGAGAGAGGCCTCGGGCTGGGGGGGAGAGACGGACAGACAGACAGGCAGGCAGACAGACACTGATTACCTGGTGCAGGAGGTTTCCCTCGGAGAACGGGACCCCATCCACAGAGGTTGTGGTGGTTGTGCTCTTCGCTAGAGTGATCTGTCCATTTCCTCCGAACACCACCGCTCTCTCCACCCCCCACCCTGGACCGCCTTTCTTCATGGTCGCTGCAAAACAGAACAGAGAGACAAACATAACTTCACACCGGCACGCAAACCTGAAAGCGATACGCGCCGGACAGTGGGAGAAAGCAGCATGGAACTCACTTCTCAGAGATTTTGTTGACATGCTCTCTGCTAACGTCTGTAACTCCGAAACAGTTTTCTTCCTCCAAGCCAACAGACTAAACTACAACCCCTAAGACGGCTCTCCTTCCCTCTCTCCAACCCCTGCTGTTGTTGTTGTGTGTGGCTGTGTGCGTGTATGTGTATGTGCTTTCTTGCATGTGTCTGTGTGTCAGCCAGGAGTGGCTTGGGGCTCATTTGGGACTTAACTTTGACTCCAGACTTAACAGATGAGATTATAAAACCTCCCTCCCCATTTGTCCAACTCCGTTTTCTCCTTCCCTTGTTCATTTGTTTTCATCCCCAGGAGAAGCCCTGACAGAGAGCGACGCTTATAGGGGACTAAGTGCGGGCGTGTACGTCATATGTTTCAACTGGAGACTTCAGACGTACTCCAGATGTCCACAGCCAGGCCTCTAATCTATGTTTGTGTCCCCCTAAAAGCAGAGCTGCAGACACCAAGTATGTTTGCGAAAAAACAAAGCCAATTGTTTTCAGAAATGCCGGATGAGCTGCGACTATTTCTGTCCATTCGTCTAATATCTCAAAGGTGGTCTTCTTAAAATAGGTCAGAATCGAAAGAGAGAGAGAGGGAAGGAAAGAGAAAAGGGGAGAGAATGCGGGATAAGAGAGAGAGAGAGAGAGAGAGAGAGGAAGAGAGAGGCAGACGAAGACAGAGTGAGAGAGAAGGAGACAAACAAATGGAGGAGACAGACAGTGACAAATAGTCGTACATACTGGAGTCGGACACACTGGTGACTGACTCCACCATACTCCAGACTGCAGTCCAGACTGAACCCTAGGGCTCTGGTCTTTCCCGTCTCTCCCCTTTCCACGCTGTAGCTCCAGATCAGAACAAGAGCCTCCTTGTTCCCACTCTCAGCCGCCCCTCGACCCTCATACCCGGCTGGACACAACACACCCACTGTGCTCAGCCACTTCTGATGAGTGCTGAAAGAGCCAGGGGCTTTCTCTTCCTTCACCACAGATCTTAAATCAATAAAGCATGTTGCTCAGCCTGAATTACAGCTTGGACTGGGCCTGGCTGGGTTGGCTGGGCCTGGCTGGGCCTGACTGGGGCTAGGGTGATAAGGGGAACGAGGGGTGTTGTACACAAGACAAAGTCAACAGTGATTGGATCGTCTCAAACCAATCAGAGTATCAAAGCCAATGCTTTACCCACGTGTGTTCTGGCTCTGGCCCAACCCATACGTTTCTGGACCAATCACACGGCCCCGAATGTGTGCGCATTCTGTGAGGGGTCAGGGAGGTACTCAGATCCAGACTCATTGCGGAGAAGAAACGAATGTCTGTAGGCGTGAAAGGAGTCTGGGTAGCCAGGCAAACATTAGGCTATAGCACAGAGCTAACCCTGGCTCTGAGGTACCGCCTAAGAGTAAGTGGCTGACTGCTATAGTCTACAATGGAGTTAGCTAGAGCGTGTGGTTGCTGTACAGACTAGCCTGGAGCAAGCTCTGCCCCTGAGGTACGGTCGGCTACAGGCTGGGTGGGGCGCCCAGTCATTTCCTGTGTGTGTTGTGAGCTACAGGCTGCAGCTAATGCTATTTCTGGATCCACAGCCGTTATCAAGCCCTCTGTATCACAAGAAGAAAAATATAGAAGAGAGAGAGAGCGAGAGAGCGAGAGCGAGAGAGAGAGAGAGAGAGAAACAAAAACAACAGTTTCTTTCCAGCAACAAAATACCTTTCCCACAGGACACAGATGTTGGGAGATAATTTTGGGGGAAATGTAAAGTCAAAGGCAAGCCACTTAAAAGGATGATTGCCTATCGATATGGCCCAGTAAATTGCCGAGTACTTAACTATGTAGCATACATCAGGGTTAGGAAGGAGAGAGCGAAGGAGAGAGAGAGCGAGAGAAAAAGAAAGAGAGAGAGAGAGAGGGGCGGGAGGAAGAGAGAGAGCACCGTTTCAGGGTTTGGCAGACATGTACAGTATGCGGCTATGCGGTACGGTTACTTTCCCATGTTTGTTCCAGCAATGACTAAGGGAGGAAGAGAAGACAGCGTTTCTATTTGGGCTGACAATGAGGGCTCGTGACTGGGTCATGACCGTGCCCCTATAGCTCAGCTGGTAGAGCGTGGCGCCTGCAGTTCCAGAATAGTGGGTTCAATTCCTGGGAGTACTGTATGTAAAATGCATGCATGCATGCATGACTAAACCTCTTTGGATAAAAACGTCTGCTAAATGGCATATACATTAAATTATATGTGGACCAGGGAGACCGCTATTTAATTCAGCGAACCAACTAGAGAGAATATGGTTCAGAGTCTCAGCGTCGGAGTGCTGATATAGGATAAATGTTTCCTCTTAGATCATTAATGAATACGATTATATGGACAGGGAGGACCGAATTCTATAAAAACACTCTTACGCTGAGACGCTTTGTGAATACGGGCCCAGGACCCCAGTATAGCAGTTGCCTGTCCCACGTAAAGGGAGCCAGCCCTGGCAGGACTAGATGTGTTGTGGTGCTGTTATCCTGCTGCTGTTACTGGAGCACAGAGACCAAACCAAAGCCTTGGAACAGTTCACAGGGCTTAACCAATCAACGAGCTTCGGCTTCCCTATCAGAACATCTATGGCCTGGTCTCTCGGTCTTTGGGGTTAACCTCGACACTGACGTGAAGCTCTGACTACACAGCGAAGGAATGACTGGAGGGCTGGCTCAGCCCGGTCCACACGCACACGCACGCACGCACGCACGCACGCACGCACGCACGCACGCACGCACGCACGCACGCACACACACACACACACACACACACACACACACACACACACACACACACACACACACACACACACACACACACACACACACACACACACACACACACACACACACACACACACACACACACACACACACACACACACACACACAGGCCTCCGCAGAGGGGAGGCCAAACGAGGAAAACAGACCAGGCTGCAAAATTGCCACTTGGCCGGTCATATAGCAGCAACGGCAATACCACATTCCTCTATTCTCTCCTGACTGGCTGGCTGACTGTAGCCCTGACAGCTGGAAATGGATGGGAGTCACCGAGTCTAAAAAGGAGAATGGTCTGTAGTGGTTTGGTCAGTGTAGGACTGTAAAGCGGAACTCTGCCCGGCTTTCGGAACTCAATCCATCAGGACTGAATTGCCATCCTACTGCTGCCAGTGTATATTATGGAGAATAGCCTATGATTAGAGGCTTTGGAGTCATCTAGCTCCAGTTCCTCTTTCCTAATGATTGGCTGTCACTGACCATCGTACGCCTTCTATGTACTTTGATATGACACTACGCTCGTCATAATTTATCTTCATTTACTTCAAAACAAAATATTCCATTGATATTTTCTTTTGAATGTTTCCAATACTAGGGAAATGCCAACATATCCCTTCAAAACCACAAAGTTGGCACTCTCACATTCACGCCATCGCTAGTGGCGAAGAGAGAGTAGAGAGACAGATAGTAAGACAGATACGCCACAAAGTTGGCACTCTCACATTCACGCCATCGCTAGTGGCGAAGAGAGAGTAGAGAGACAGATAGTAAGACAGATACGCCACAAAGTTGGCACTCTCACATTCACGCCATCGCT
This sequence comes from Salvelinus alpinus, assembly GCF_045679555.1. NCBI lineage: Eukaryota > Metazoa > Chordata > Actinopteri > Salmoniformes > Salmonidae > Salvelinus > Salvelinus alpinus. The sequence continues at coordinate 8,283,344 of NC_092123.1, forward strand.
AGTGGCGAAGAGAGAGTAGAGAGACAGATAGTAAGACAGATACGCCACAAAGTTGGCACTCTCACATTCACGCCATCGCTAGTGGCGAAGAGAGAGTAGAGAGACAGATAGTAAGACAGATACGCCACAAAGTTGGCACTCTCACATTCACGCCATCGCTAGTGGCGAAGAGAGAGTAGAGAGACAGATAGTAAGACAGATACGCCACAAAGTTGGCACTCTCACATTCACGCCATCGCTAGTGGCGAAGAGAGAGTGGAGAGACAGATAGTAAGACAGATACGCCACAAAGTTGGCACTCTCACATTCACGCCATCGCTAGTGGCGAAGAGAGAGTGGAGAGACAGATAGTAAGACAGATACGCCACAAAGTTGGCACTCTCACATTCACGCCATCGCTAGTGGCGAAGAGAGAGTAGAGAGACAGATAGTAAGACAGATGCACGCACGCACGCACGCACGCACGCACAGCCACCTCAACACCTCAGGGCAGGCAGGCGGTCCGCCGACCACAGCTGTCCGCGGAGGGCAGCAGTCTAGTCTCATCATTATTTTAGTATCAGAAGGTCAACCCACCAGTCAGTCTCCTGTAGGACCAAACAGAACCATAAAAGGTCTCTAATTTCAAGGTCAATCCAATCTACCCACCCACCACTATAACCTGATATTAGAGAGAGAGCCAGGGATGGACTGGGCACCTAATGGATGAGCATGGTATATATATCCTGACAGTAATGAGATATGTAGTCTACCCCATCAACAAGTAGCCTACCCCATCAACAAGGCATCCAGGATAATCACATTACAGTGAGACAACACTCCGAGCACAAAGAGAGAGAGTTTGTTTGGCACCCTATTCCCTATAAAGAGCACTACTTTTGACCAGGGCTCATGGAGCTCTGGTCAAAAGTAGTACATTATATACACTGCTCAAAAAAATAAAGGGAACACTAAAATAACACATCCTAGATCTGAACTGAGAAAAGAGAGACGGGGTAAGAGAGGGAGAGGGAGGTGGGAGAGAGGGTGGGAGAGAGAAAGAGAGAGAGAGGAGATCAAGATCAAGATAGAGCGAACGAGAGAGGGGCAAAAAGAGAGGGAGAGAGAGAGGAGTTACAGTTTAAGACAGAGAGAGGGGCATACATTGAAATTGAGACAGTCCCTAGGAGGGGTGCGTCACTTGAGTGGGTTGAGTCACTGACGTGATCTTCCTGTCTGGGTTGGCGCCCCCCCTTGGGTTGTGCCGTGGCGGAGATCTTTGTGGGCTATACTCAGCCTTGTCTCAGGATGGTAAGTTGGGGGTTGAAGATATCCCTCTAGTGGTGTGGGGGCTGTGCTTTGGCAAAGTGGGTGGGGTTATATCCTTCCTGTCCGGGGGTATCATTGGATGGGGCCACAGTGTCTCCTGACCCCTCCTGTCTCAGCCTCCAGTATTTATGCTGCAGTAGTTTATGTGTCGGGGGGCTAGGGTCAGTTTGTTATATCTGGAGTACTTCTCCTGTCTTATCCGGTGTCCTGTGTGAATTTAAGTATGCTCTCTCTAATTCTCTCTTTCTCTCTTTCTTTCTCTCCCTCGGAGGACCTGAGCCCTAGGACCATGCCTCAGGACTACCTGGCATGATGACTCCTTGCTGTCCCCAGTCCACCTGGCCGTGCTGCTGCTCCAGTTTCAACTGTTCTGCCTGTGGCTATGGAACCCTGACCCGTTCACCGGACGTGCTACCTGTCCCAGACCTGCTGTTTTCAACTCTCTAGACCGCAGGAGCGGTAGAGATACTCTTAATGATCGGCTATGAAAAGCCAACTGACATTTACTCCTGAGGTGCTGACTTGCTGCACCCTCGACAACAACTATTATTTGACCATGCTGGTCATTTATGAACATTTGAACATCTTGGCCATGTTCTGTTATAATCTCCACCCGGCACAGCCAGAAGAGGACTGGCCACCCCTCATAGCCTGGTTCCTCTATAGGTTTCTTCCTAGGTTTTGGCCTTTCTAGGGAGTTATTCCTAGCCACCGTGCTTCTACACCTGCATTGCTTGCTGTTTGGGGTTTTAGGCTGGGTTTCTGTACAGCACTTTGAGATATCAGCTGATGTACGAAGGGCTATATAAATAAATTTGATTTGATTTGAGAGAGAGAGCGAGATGGAAGTCCAGCCTCCTCTATCTGTTCTTGCTCTTGTATGTCCGTCTAGTTAATGACCATCGCGTGCAGAGCGAGACTGCATCCTTGACAGCACCTGAACCCTATTAGCTAACAAACTGGACCACTTCCCAGTATTGTCTTTGCTCTCTTTTTTGTGTGTAAATGGTGTTTGGCACTAATGACTCCCACCCTCTTGCTGCCCTAAACATAAAGAACTTCATACACTTCATAGGTAAACAAATGTGTGATAGTGCCCCTAGCACTCACTGTGGGTGGACTACAATACCAAGACCAGTCAGTGGTAACGAGCGACCCACACAAAGGCCCCGCATCCTGTTATTGACTCTTTCACTTAAAACTGGGAGAAAATCGACAATACAGCAACGTAATTGTTTTGCATGTCATTTTCGTAACAGTTTAAGTGAAGTACTGTACACAACATGAGGCAGAGGATTGTGTACGTGTGTATTTGTGTGTGCCGCGGTGTGAGGTTTTGCCCGACGGTACGCTTAAAGCCCAGGGAGAGAGAGGAAAGTTCCAGTGTGTGGGATGTATAAACATGTACTTCTAAATAACGACTTGCTCGTTTCTCAACTCTGGAGTTTCTTCTGAGCCGTGCCAAATAGTTGTAATTTCTCTCATGGCACGCTCGGGCCCCTATGTTGAACACGATTTACAGCAAAACACTAAACATAAAGATTTTATGCACTCTCCAAATTCACATACATCATCGGCCACTTTTTCTTCCCACCTTTTTCTCTGTTTGTGAGGCTGAGCTTTGTTAGAGATTGTTGTTAACACGTGAAATAAAGTGTAGGCTACCGCCGATTGATTTCCTACGGTGTCTAAGCTAAGCACATATTGGTTTGTAAACTCTTCAGTTCCTGATCAACTTTCCTTCAGGTGATAAAGCAGTAATTGCAAAAGCCATTTTCAACAGTTCACGCTGGCAAAAAAAACTCCAAAAACAGTGCCAACGCGTTACTGAGTTAGAAAGAATGTTAGAATGATATACAGTAAGACAGGTACACTGTACTAGTGTACTGTATACTAGTAAGAGTAGTACTCTGTACTACAGGACGCTTTAGTAGGCTAGGCTTTGTGTTATGGGCATGTTGGGGCATGCTCAGTGGACCTCCTCTGTAATACTCGGTGCCTCCCACACTTTGAACCTCTCTCTGCTTCTCTCTGCCTCCACGTCCTGACTCTCTACCCTCTGTGGCCAACCCGGAGCTGTTTTCCATTTGCGCGGTACTTCATATTTAGGGAGAAAGAAGGAAACAATGAGTCGAAAAAACCACGAGGAGAACAAAGAGGAAGAGAAGAGGGGGAAGAAGGGAAGAAAGAAAGAGGGAATGTCTGTGGGGATGTAGTAGTACCGTGGGGACTCAACTGGACTGGTTCAGATTCTGATGCTGGAAAAGCAGCCGACTTTGTTTCATCCATCCCACACTGCACTGTAGCACTACCTATGACTTTAATTAGAACCAGCTGGACAGGGGAAAGCAGCTAGCAAACCCCCAGTCAGTCCCGTAATAAAACAAGAGACCCCATTCCTATCTCTCCCCCCATCTCTCTCTACATCTCCCCTTCTTGCCTTTAAAGTAACGAGGTAAAGCGATGGGGCCTCCTCAGCCGCTAGGGGTTCCCCTAGGCTCTATGCTAAGTCCTCTAGAGATTCTTCTACAACTTCTCCTGGCGTCAGACGTTGTACATACAGTAGAGGAAAATAAACCATTTAAGCCCCCTGTACCCCTACAGTCCCCCACCCTCTCTTCTCTCTCTCTCTCTCTCTCTCTCTCTCTCTGCATCTCCACAAACCCTCTGACCCTCCCCATACTTCTCCCGTCTCTCCCTAACTTCTCCCCCACACCCATTCACTGTTTTTTGTTGTTGCAGATTTCGAAACCTACGAGCTGAATTGAACCATTGTTTTCCCTGCCTGCCTCGTCGCCTGGCCGGCCAGCACAACCTCATCCAGCCTCTCTCATTCCCTCTCTTATCTCGCTCTTTCTTTTTTGTTTTAAGGGCAGGTCGTAACTTGCAGAGCTCTGGAGGAGCACAGTGCTCTATCTATCTGTAGTTGGACACTCTCTCTTCAGCAGTGGCACAGACAGACCCCCTCGGTTCCCTTGTACAGAATAATACAGTACACAGGCCCAGTTCACACAACTCGTTTGAAGGGTAACTTGGATTTAAAAAAAAAAATTATCAACTCCATTACCATAATTGTTCTCCCTAAAAACGCCTTAACGTATTGTACCTACAGAAAGATATTCTGACAAGGTATCTATGCGTTTGTTTACGTCTTGATAAAGGTCCCACAGTTGCCCCCCTGGGTAAGTGCAAAAGCTACTTAGCTTCCTCTGACTCCATGCAGTCAACTAGCGCAGGATAATCTCAGCGTTACGTCTCTCAATATTAGCTGTTCTAATACCCGACGAGCTATTCGCAGAATAAAACGGACAATCTAGATGCCACGCGCAAGTTACCCTTTTTTGGGCTTTTCCATTACACAATTTGGTGAAACTATGTGCAGGCCAGCTAATAAGCAAATAAGCCCGTCTTCCCTCTGGCCCTCATTCATGTTTCACCCTCCCCTGTCTGTCCCTACACATCCCTATAGTCTAAACGTTTGCCTGTCGTCCCCGCCACAGGGTATATTATCCCCGCCACATACACACACGCACGTCCGTGGATATATGCACACATGCTAGGATACACACACGCGCACACATCCGCTAGAGCTCACCAACAGATGTGCAGTTCCTTCCTTGCCTGGAGCGGATCAATAAATTGACCGCCTGTCGGACCGGCGTCATAATAATTCTATCCTGACACCTTCCTTGAATCCCTCCATCCATCCATCCCTCCCCCCATGGTCTTTACACGGGCAAAATCTGACAGCAACCTTCCTGGTCTCTCCGAAACCTGACAGTGTATCATTTCCACTCCGTCTCACCTGAAGCCATGCGGTAAGCATAAAGAGAAGGCCAAATACTGGTCCTCTGTGGTTTAGTTTTTAAGAGAGCAGCGGTAGCAATACGGAACACTTGATCAAAATGTAGGCACTCGTTGTACTGTATTTGTGCACTGTGGCATATACTTTGTCACAGAACACATAAACGGGAGTAGGCGGTAGCTGTCCGATGGTGGACTATAGCTGTGCTACGTGTACGTAGTGTTTTCATTTCACCTTCATTCTGACAGGGAGTCAAGTCGAGAACGAGGCCTCTTTTACAGACGAGCCCTCTGTGTACACGTCAATACACATCAATGAGAGAAAACAAAACTTATTCTTCAGTAAAAAGGTTCACAATCAATCAGGCACCAATTCATCCAGTTTCAGAGAGCCCTGAAGATTATTCCACAAGAGCAAAAAAAAAAAAAAAACTAAAAGCAGATGGATCTAACTCAGTGGAGTTAGTTGATCTAACTCAGTGGAGTTAGTTGATCTAACTCAGTGGAGTTAGTTGATCTAACTCAGTGGAGTTAGTTGATCTAACTCAGTGGAGTTAGTTGATCTAACTCAGTGGAGACGGAAGGGACCTCCAGAGTTAGCCATCCCTGAGACCCGGGTCTGGTATCTTGTACGTCTGTTTAGTGTAGCATAGCGGTCTGACATGGCAGTAAATGCCCAGGCCACACCGGGTGCCTCCCAAATGGCACCCTATTCCCTGTGTAGTGCACTGCTTTTGACCAGGGCCCGCAAGCCTATGAAGGGAATAGTGTGCCATTTGGGACACAGCTGTGGTTTGTCAGGTGGGACAGAGATTTACTCTTGACAGTATACAGCCCTCAAAATTCAACTGTGGACCTTGAAGCCCCACATGGGGTGACATAAACAAGACCCCCTACAGAACAGGGACAGGGACAACTTTCCTGGAAGTCACAGCAGGCATGTTCCCAAAAGGTCACACTAAGGTATACGTTACAGCACATTGCTATTCAAGGTTCCACAGCAGAATATAAACCTACTGTACACTATACAACACGGGCATTATTCATTCCCCATAGGCTATACCAGGGGCATTCAGATCCTATACCTGATAATTAACTGCACCCACCTGGGGTCCCAGGTCTAAATCATTCCCTGATTTGAGGGGAAGAATTAGAAAAAGCAAGGGTTAATGAAGCAAACTATGCACCTATGTGAAGCAGAATACAGACCTATAAAATACTACTCCATTATCCATCAACCATCAGACGGCCTCCTCCAGCCTACAGTACACCTTAAACACTCAGGGATCATGGGACGAACTGCACTCTGTTCCCTGTTTACAGAGCTATTTCCTGTTAGAGGAAACACATACAACTCTCTTCTCTGAGAGGGAGAAAGAGATAGCAAGAGAGGAGAAACAAAGAGATCTAGAGAGAGAGAGAGAGAGAGAGAGAGAACGAGATAGCAAGAGAGGAGAAACAAAGAGATCTAGAGAGAGAGAGAGAGAGAGAGAGCGAGAGAGACAGAGAGAGAGAGAGAGAGAGAGAGAGAGAGAGAGAGAGAGAGAGAGAGAGAGAGAGAGAGAGAGAGAGAGAGAGAGAGAGAGAGAGAGAGAGAGAGAGAGAGAGAGAGAGAGAGAGAGAGAGAGAGAGTGACAGGTTATGTGAGAGGTCTTGCATTTTGGTATCACAATAAAGAGCCTTTGTTATATCTGGATTTACTGGAATCCTATTTGGCGCCGATCTTCACACCACATTTCCATGGAGACCTCTATCTGCTTATGTGGGCACCATAAACCTGTTGCGCAAACAGACCCTGACCCTTGACCCCGGTGTATAGTGAGATAACGCTCAGAAGAGCGCAGAGTGCGGTCCAGACATCCCTCTGTTTACATTCCCCTGTCTCCATGCTATGTCACGTATGGGCCGCTGTTTCATGTAGATAGGCCGTATTCACGCTGCCATCCACCCCAATGATGGGCTAGACTAGATCTAGAAGCAGCGAGTTTCTCGCTGCTTAAGAAATACAAACTTTTCCCCCCCGTTGACGTTTCACCACTCAGTGAGTGTGTTAATGTTGTTTTTATTGCAAAGGATTCTGGGTGAGGGAAGGAAGTGAGTAATTAACGACAAACGATGAGTTAGGAGGAAACAGAACAGTCCTTAAAAACAGAAGTTCAGACAGAATATACAGAATATTTGAGTCAGGTTCCATGAAGTTTTGATCAAGGCTAGTGTGAGAAAGATTCATATTCTACGCTGTAATCTTCAAATACTACAAGTAAAATCCAAAATCATTAAAAAAAATGACATGTAGCACCTTCTACGCGTCTTCTGTAGAATTGTACAGTGAGAGACTCCAAAGAGACTGTGATGGGTGTCTGTATGGACAGGCATTGCTGGAGGTACGTTTATACTGCCGTCTGGATCGTTAGCGAATGGACGGATACAACATAATTAGCCTTCAATGTCAAAGCCAACAGTCAGAGAGAGAGAGAGAAGAAAGATAAAGACGAAGCACGGACGAGCTCAGGAGGAGGGAAGGAGACAGGCAGAAGAGGGAGAAGAGGACGAAATACAAAGACAAGGAAGGAGTGAGGAAGGGATAAGTGACATAGGAGATTGAGGTGGAGAGACAGGAAAAACAGGGGGACAGCCTGAATTTTAAAATGGATTAAATGTAGATTTTGTGTCACTGGCCTACACACAATACCCCATAACGTCAAAGTGGAATTATGTTTTTAGAAATGTTGAAAAGCTGAAATGTCTTGAGTCAATAAGTATTCAACCTCTTTGTCATGGCGAGCTTAAATAAGTTCAGGAGTAGAAATGTGCTTAACAAGTCACATAATCAATTGCATGAACTCACTCTGTGTGCAATAATAGTCATACAATTATCTGTACGGTTCCTCAGTCGAGCTGTGAATTTCACGCACAGATTGAACCACAAAGACCAGGGAGGTTACCCAATGCCTCGCAAAGAAGGGCACATATTGGTAGATGAGTAAAAAAATTTAAAGAACAGACATTGAATATCCCTTTGAGCATGGTGAACACATCACTGAGTACCACTCTTCATATTTTCAAGCATAGCTGCATCATATTATGGGTATGCTTGTCATTGGCAAGGACTTGGGAGTTTTTTGGGATAAAAATAAACGTAATAGAGCTAAGCAAAGGCAAAATCCTAAAGGAAAACCTGGTTCAGTCTGCTTTCCAACAGACACTGGGAGATTAATTCACCTTTCAGCAGGACAACAACCTAAAACACAAGGCCAAATATACACTGGAGTTGCTTACCAAGACGACGTTGAATGTTCCTGAGTGGCCTAGTTACAGTTTTTACTTAAAATGTCTTGAAAATCTATGGCAAGACTTGAAAATGGCTATCTAGTAATGATCAACAATCAGCTTGACAGAGCTTGAATAATTTGATAAAGGATAATGTGCAAATATTGTACAATCCAGGTGTGCAAAGCTCTTGGAGACTTACCCAGAAAGACTCACAGCTGTAATCGCTGCCAAAGGTGATTCTAACATGTATGGACTCAGGGGTGTGAATACTTATGTAAATGAGACATTTCTGTATTTTATTTGCAATAAATTTGCAAACATTTATAAAAACACGTTTTCACATTGTCATTATGGGGTATTGTGTGTAGATGTGTGAGATTTTTTTAAATATTTAATTCATTGGAAATTAAGCTGTAACACAACCAAATGTGGAATAAGAGAAGCGGTATGAATACTTTCTGAAGGCACTGTGTATATATATATATATACTGAGTGAACAAAACATTAGGAACACCTTCATAATATTGAGTTGCACCCCACTTTTCCCTTAGAACAGCCTCAATTCGTCGGGGGGATGGACTCTACAAGGTGTCGAAAGCGTTCCACAGGGATCCTGGCCCATGTTGATTCCAATGCTTCTACAGTTGTGTCAGGTTGGTTGGATGTCCTTTGGGTGGTGGACCATTCTTGATACACACGGGAAACTGTTGAGCGTGAAAAGCCTAACATACCCACCTAGTAAAGCTAAACACCTGTCTCCCCAATCCCCCTTTCCCCAGAAACAACCACTGTCGAAGGGCGTTTTTTTTCATGTCAAAATCTCAGGGCAAGCTATTAATATCTAGTGTTTACTTTCAACACTTTCGATAAGCCAATGGAACATTTCTCAGCTCTAATGTCGCGTTTCTGGCAGCCGCTGAGTTAAACTGCGGCTCGTTTCCTATTCTAAATCACTTCGTGGCACGACACCGCACCGCAAGGCTACTCAGGTCAGACTCCCTCTTTCACTTTTTCACTCTCTCTCTCTCTCTTTCTCTTCTCCCTCTACCGTCACTCAATTTTCTTTGCGCCCCTCATTGCCTTTCATTCGTCCTTGTCTCCCACCTTCTAGGCCTCTCTACCTTCAACACACCCTCTCTCTTTCTCTCTCTCTGGTCTCTCTCTCTCTCTCTCTGGTCTCTCTCTCTCCTTCTCTCTTTGGTCTCTCTCTCCTTTTCTCTCTCGCTCCTTCTCTCTCTCTATCTCTCTCTTCCTCTCTCTCCCTCTCTCTCTCTCCCTCTCCCTCTCTCTCTCTCTCTCCTGACCACTCGACCACAGGCTGAAGTGGAAAATGCAGCTTGAAATAAGAGGACAATCTTATTCTTGGCAAGTGGCTCCTCCATTTGGTTCCCTGCTGATGTTAATTACCAAACTCCATATCCTTGTGTAACCAAACACTCCACCCTGATCCGCCCCCCCACCCCCTTGTCCACTTCCCCTCTCCGTCCCCCTTTGTTCCCCCTCCTCTGTGCTCTCTCGCTCTCTCCCTTTCCCAATACTTCAACCTCGACTGCCAGGGTTGAAAGTTGGCATGCTTTCTCCTCACGCAAGGCGAAGGAAGGAAAGGCGAGGGGATCGGGCAGAGGTGTACTGTGAACTCAATCTCACTCCCCTGTTAGACTCAGCACAGCTCCCACTCAACTGCACTCCAGAACACACACAAGTGCCCACATGTACACACGCATACATGTGCACGTCGCACACAAACACAAACACGTGCACAGATGCACACACAAATTAATGAATTACTTAACACACACAAATTCCACTAGTCAACACAACCTCCTCAGCCTGCGTTACAGCATCAACACTCTTTACCACGAAAAACCCCTCCTTTCCATCACACACACTTTCACCCACGCTGCTCACTACTCAACAAAACGTGCGTGCACCTCACACACACACACCTCACACTACTATAGCTAGCTCACCAAAGTTGTCTCGCAGCCAACACACACACCTTAACCCGTCATCACACACACACACACCCCAGAACACGAGACACACACATCTCTTCTCCCCCTCCTCCTCCTCCTCCCTGTTCTGCTGAGGAAGGCAGTTAGCAGTCAGTCAGCCAGCCAGCCAGCCAGCCAGCCAGCCAGCCAGCCAGCACCAGGTAGAGACACAAAGCCTCTCATTGTTCTAGGAGTTGGCTGAGGCCTGAGTGCTCATACTTGGCTGCTTCATAAAAACTGTAGAAAGACAGAAAAGATTGGTGGGGGGTTATGAAGAATCTCAGGATTTCTCTCTCCCTCTCTCTCTACCACTCCCTCTCTCCATCTCTCTCTACCACTCCCTCTCCCTCTCTCCATCTCTCTCTCCCTCTCTCCATCTCTCTCTACCACTCCCTCTCCCTCTCTCCATCTCTCTCTCCCTCTCTCCATCTCTCTCTACCACTCCCTCTCCCTCTCTCCATCTCTCTCTCCCTCTCTCCATCTCTCTCTCCATCTCTCCATCTCTCTCTACCACTCCCTCTCGCTCTCGATCAATTCAATTCAATTCATGGGGCTTTATTGGCATGGGAAACATATGTTAACAGATAATACACAAAAGTGAAATAAACAATAAAAATGAACAGTAAACATTACACTCACAGAAGTTCCAAAAGAATAAAGATATTACAAATGTCATATTATGTATATATACAGTGTTGTAACAATGTGCAAATGGTTAAAGTACAAAAGGGAAAATAAATAAACATAAATATGGGTTGTATTTACAATGGTGTTTGTTCTTCACTGGTTGCCCTTTTCTTGTGGCAACAGGTCCCAAATCTTGCTGCTGTGATGTTACACTGTGGTATTTCACTCAGTAGATGTGGCAGTTTATCAAAATCGGGTTTGTTTTCGAATTATTTGTGGATCTGTGTAATCTGAGGGAAATATGTGTCTCTAATATGGTCATTCATTTGGCAGGAGGTTAGGAAGTGCAGCTCAGCTCAGTTTCCACCTAATTTTGTGAGCAATGTGCACATAGCCTGTCTTCTCTTGAAAGCCAGGTCTGCCTTCTCAATAGCAAGGCTATGTGTAACAGTTTAGCTTCCGTCCGTCCCCTCGCCCAGACCCAGGTTCGAACCAGGGAGCCTCTGCACACATAGACAACAGTCACCCTCGAAGCATCGTTACCCATCGCGCCACAAAAGCCGCAGCCCTTGCAGAGCAAGTGGAACAACTACTTCAAGGCCTCAGAGCGAGTGACGTCACCGATTGAAATGCTATTAGCGCGCACCAACGCTAACTAGCTAGCCATTTCACATCGGTTACATATGCTCACTGAGTCTTTACATAGTCAAAGCTTTCCTTAAGTTTGGGTCAGTCACAGTGGTCAGGTATTCTGCCACTGTGTACTCTCTTTTTAGAGGCATTCTAGTTGCTCAGTTTTTTTGTTAATTCTTTACAATGTGTCAAGAAAATTATATTTTTGTTTTCTCATGATTTGGTTCAGTCTAATTGTGTTGCTGTCCTGGGGCTCTGTGGGGTCTGTTTGTGAACAGAGCCCCAGGACCAGCTTGCTTAGGGGACTCTTCTACAGGTTCATCTCTCTGTAGGTGAGGACTTTGTTATGGAAGGTTTGGGAATCGCTTCCTTTTAGGTGGTTGTAGAATTTATCATCTCCTTTCTGGATTTTGATAATTAGCGGGTATTGGCCTAATTCTGCTCTGCATGCATTATTTGGTGTTTTATGTTGTACACAGAGGAAATTTTTGCAGAATTCTGCATACAGAGTCTCAATTTGGTGTTTGTCCCATTTTGTGAATTCTTGGTTGGTGAGCGGACCCCAGACCTCACAACCATAAAGGGCAATGGGTTCTATAACTGATTCAAGTATTTTTAGCCAGATCCTAATTGGTATGTCAAATTGGATGTTCATTTTGATGGCATAGAATGCCCTTCTTGCCTTGTCTCTCAGATTGTTCACAGCTTTGTGGAAGTTACCTGTGGCGCTGATGTTTTTTAAAATATTTTTTTCATTTTACCTTTATTTAACCAGGTAGTCCAGTTGAGAACAAGTTCTCATATACAACTGCGACCTGGCCAAGATTAAGCAAAGCAGTGTGACAAAAAACAACAACACAGAGTTACACATGGAATAAACAAAAGTACAGTCAATAACACAATAGAAAAATCTATAGACAATGTGTGCAAATGGAGTAAGTAAGGAGGTAAGGTAAGGCAAAAAATAGGCAATTTAGGCAAAGGTATGTATAATGTTTTGTGTGTTCTAGGGCAACTATGTCTAGATGGAATTTGTTTGAAATCAACAAAGCATGAGACGACTTCGCCTTTGTTTTGGTTTGTTCGTTTGTCAATTAGGGGGTGCAGGGTGAATACGTGGTCTGTCGTACGATAATTTGGTGAAAAGCAAATTTGACATTTGCTCAGTACATTGTTTTCACTGAGGAAATGTACAAGTCTGCTGTTAATGATAATGCAGAGGATTGTCCCAAGGTTGCTGTTGACGCATATCGCTATCTCTATCGCTCTCTCTTATTTGCAACCCAACCAAGACAAACACACACTAGTACCTTATATCACAACACTAACCCAGCCAGTCAGCCATCCACCCATCCATCTGTCACTTCACCCTGGGCTTCATGTACAGACCACACCACTTCACATGTAACCAGTCAGTGAACTCAGAGGATTCCATTCTCTTCATCTCGCTCATGTAACAGTACGAAGCATCACGCAACACCCTTCTTCTTCCAGCCAGCCAAGAGGAGAATGTTTCTTTGGCTACATCTATTGCCTACATAGTGTACAACTTTTTGCCAGAGCACCATTGCCCCTGGTCAAAAGTAGTACACACTGCACTATGTAGGGAATGGAGTGTCATTTGGGACGCAGCCCATTGCCCCTGGTCAAAAGTAGTACACACTGCACTATGTAGGGAATGGAGTGTCATTTGGGACGCAGCCAATGTTTTCTTTATGTCACTGAGTCTCCTCTCTACCTCCATCCTGAAGGGTGTTGTCTTTATGTCACTGAGTCTCCTCTCTACCTCCATCCTGAAGGGTGTTGTCTTTATGTCACTGCGTCTCCTCTCTACCTCCATCCTGAAGGGTGTTTTCTTTATGTCACTGAGTCTCCTCTCTACCTCCAACCTGAAGGGTGTTGTCTTTATGTCACTGAGTCTCCTCTCTACCTCCATCCTGAAGGGTGTTGTCTTTATGTCACTGAGTCTCCTCTCTACCTCCAACCTGAAGGGTGTTGTCTTTATGTCACTGAGTCTCCTCTCTACCTCCATCCTGAAGGGTGTTGTCTTTATGTCACTGAGTCTCCTCTCTACCTCCATCCTGAAGGGTGTTGTCTTTATGTCACTGAGTCTCCTCTCTACCTCCATCCTGAAGGGTGTTGTCTTTATGTCACTGAGTCTCCTCTCTACCTCCATCCTGAAGGGTGTTTTCTTTATGTCACTGAGTCTCCTCTCTACCTCCAACCTGAAGGGTGTTGTCTTTATGTCACTGAGTCTCCTCTCTACCTCCAACCTGAAGGGTGTTGTCTTTATGTCACTGAGTCTCCTCTCTACCTCCATCCTGAAGGGTGTTTTCTTTATGTCACTGAGTCTCCTCTCTACCTCCATCCTGAAGGGTGTTGTCTTTATGTCACTGAGTCTCCTCTCTACCTCCAACCTGAAGGGTGTTGTCTTTATGTCACTGAGTCTCCTCTCTACCTCCAACCTGAAGGGTGTTGTCTTTATGTCACTGAGTCTCCTCTCTACCTCCATCCTGAAGGGTGTTGTCTTTATGTCACGGAGTCTCCTCTCTACCTCCATCCTGAAGGGTGTTTTCTTTATGTCACTGAGTCTCCTCTCTACCTCCAACCTGAAGGGTGTTGTCTTTATGTCACTGAGTCTCCTCTCTACCTCCAACCTGAAGGGTGTTGTCTTTATGTCACTGAGTCTCCTCTCTACCTCCATCCTGAAGGGTGTTTTCTTTATGTCACTGAGTCTCCTCTCTACCTCCATCCTGAAGGGTGTTGTCTTTATGTCACTGAGTCTCCTCTCTACCTCCAACCTGAAGGGTGTTGTCTTTATGTCACTGAGTCTCCTCTCTACCTCCAACCTGAAGGGTATTTTCTTTATGTCACTGAGTCTCCTCTCTACCTCCAACCTGAAGGGTGTTGTCTTTATGTCACTGAGTCTCCTCTCTACCTCCAACCTGAAGGGTGTTGTCTTTATGTCACTGAGTCTCCTCTCTACCTCCAACCTGAAGGGTGTTGTCTTTATGTCACTGAGTCTCCTCTCTACCTCCATCCTGAAGGGTGTTGTCTTTATGTCACTGAGTCTCCTCTCTACCTCCAACCTGAAGGGTGTTTTCTTTATGTCACTGAGTCTCCTCTCTAACTCCATCCTGAAGGGTGTTGTCTTTATGTCACTGAGTCTCCTCTCTACCTCCAACCTGAAGGGTGTTTTCTTTATGTCACTGAGTCTCCTCTCTACCTCCATCCTGAAGGGTGTTGTCTTTATGTCACTGAGTCTCCTCTCTACCTCCAACCTGAAGGGTGTTGTCTTTATGTCACTGAGTCTCCTCTCTACCTTCAACCTGAAGGGTGTTGTCTTTTTGTCACTGAGTCTCCTCTCTACCTCCAACCTGAAGGGTGTTGTCTTTATGTCACTGAGTCTCCCCTCTACCTCCATCCTGAAGGGTGTTGTCTTTATGTCACTGAGTCTCCTCTCTACCTCCAACCTGAAGGGTGTTGTCTTTATGTCACTGAGTCTCCTCTCTACCTCCATCCTGAAGGGTGTTGTCTTTATGTCACTGAGTCTCCTCTCTACCTCCAACCTGAAGGGTGTTGTCTTTTTGTCACTGAGTCTCCTCTCTACCTCCATCCTGAAGGGTGTTGTCTTTTTGTCACTGAGTCTCCCCTCTACCTCCAACCTGAAGGGTGTTGTCTTTATGTCACTGAGTCTCCTCTCTACCTCCAACCTGAAGGGTGTTGTCTTTATGTCACTGAGTCTCCTCTCTACCTCCAACCTGAAGGGTGTTTTCTTTATGTCACTGAGTCTCCTCTCTACCTCCAACCTGAAGGGTGTTGTCTTTATGTCACTGAGTCTCCTCTCTACCTCCATCCTGAAGGATGTTGTCTTTATGTCACTGAGTCTCCTCTCTACCTCCAACCTGAAGGGTGTTGTCTTTATGTCACTGAGTCTCCTCTCTACCTCCAACCTGAAGGGTGTTGTCTTTATGTCACTGAGTCTCCTCTCTACCTCCAACTTGAAGGGTGCTGTCTTTATGTCACTGAGTCTCCTCTCTACCTCCAACCTGAAGGGTGTTGTCTTTATGTCACTGAGTCTCCTCTCTACCTCCATCCTGAAGGGTGTTGTCTTTATGTCACTGAGTCTCCTCTCTACCTCCAACCTGAAGGGTGTTTTCTTTATGTCACTGAGTCTCCTCTCTACCTCCATCCTGAAGGGTGTTGTCTTTATGTCACTGAGTCTCCTCTCTACCTTCAACCTGAAGGGTGTTTTCTTTATGTCACTGAGTCTCCTCTCTACCTCCATCCTGAAGGGTGTTGTCTTTATGTCACTGAGTCTCCTCTCTACCTCCATCCTGAAGGGTGTTGTCTTTATGTCACTGAGTCTCCTCTCTACCTTCAACCTGAAGGGTGTTGTCTTTTTGTCACTGAGTCTCCTCTCTACCTCCAACCTGAAGGGTGTTGTCTTTATGTCACTGAGTCTCCCCTCTACCTCCATCCTGAAGGGTGTTGTCTTTATGTCACTGAGTCTCCTCTCTACCTCCAACCTGAAGGGTGTTGTCTTTATGTCACTGAGTCTCCCCTCTACCTCCATCCTGAAGGGTGTTGTCTTTATGTCACTGAGTCTCCTCTCTACCTCCATCCTGAAGGATGTTGTCTTTATGTCACTGAGTCTCCTCTCTACCTCCAACCTGAAGGGTGTTGTCTTTATGTCACTGAGTCTCCTCTCTACCTCCAACCTGAAGGGTGTTGTTTTTTTGTCACTGAGTCTCCTCTCTACCTCCATCCTGAAGGGTGTTGTCTTTTTGTCACTGAGTCTCCCCTCTACCTCCAACCTGAAGGGTGTTGTCTTTATGTCACTGAGTCTCCTCTCTACCTCCAACCTGAAGGGTGTTGTCTTTATGTCACTGAGTCTCCTCTCTACCACCAACCTGAAGGGTGTTGTCTTTATGTCACTGAGTCTCCTCTCTACCTCCATCCTGAAGGGTGTTTTCTTTATGTCACTGAGTCTCCTCTCTACCTCCAACCTGAAGGGTGTTGTCTTTATGTCACTGAGTCTCCTCTCTACCTCCAACCTGAAGGGTGCTTTCTTTATGTCACTGAGTCTCCTCTCTACCTCCAACCTGAAGGGTGCTGTCTTTATGTCACTGAGTCTCCTCTCTACCTCCAACCTGAAGGGTGTTGTCTTTATGTCACTGAGTCTCCTCTCTACCTCCAACCTGAAGGGTGTTGTCTTTATGTCACTGAGTCTCCTCTCTACCTCCAACCTGAAGGGTGTTGTCTTTATGTCACTGAGTCTCCTCTCTACCTCCAACTTGAAGGGTGCTGTCTTTATGTCACTGAGTCTCCTCTCTACCTCCAACCTGAAGGGTGTTGTCTTTATGTCACTGAGTCTCCTCTCTACCTCCATCCTGAAGGGTGTTGTCTTTATGTCACTGAGTCTCCTCTCTACCTCCAACCTGAAGGGTGTTTTCTTTATGTCACTGAGTCTCCTCTCTACCTCCATCCTGAAGGGTGTTGTCTTTATGTCACTGAGTCTCCTCTCTACCTCCAACCTGAAGGGTGTTTTCTTTATGTCACTGAGTCTCCTCTCTACCTCCATCCTGAAGGGTGTTGTCTTTATGTCACTGAGTCTCCTCTCTACCTCCATCCTGAAGGGTGTTGTCTTTATGTCACTGAGTCTCCTCTCTACCTTCAACCTGAAGGGTGTTGTCTTTTTGTCACTGAGTCTCCTCTCTACCTCCAACCTGAAGGGTGTTGTCTTTATGTCACTGAGTCTCCCCTCTACCTCCAACCTGAAGGGTGCTGTCTTTATGTCACTGAGTCTCCTCTCTACCTCCAACCTGAAGGGTGTTGTCTTTATGTCACTGAGTCTCCTCTCTACCTCCAACCTGAAGGGTGTTGTCTTTATGTCACTGAGTCTCCTCTCTACCTCCAACTTGAAGGGTGCTGTCTTTATGTCACTGAGTCTCCTCTCTACCTCCAACCTGAAGGGTGTTGTCTTTATGTCACTGAGTCTCCTCTCTACCTCTGTCATGTTTTGTCTTTGATCATGTCTTGTCCCTGTGCTTCCCTCTGCTGGTCTTATTAGGTTCTTTCTCTTTCTCTCTCTCTATCGTTCCGTTCATGCTCCCAGCTGTTTCTCATTCTCCCTACGACCTCATTTACTCTTTCACACCTGTCCCCTATTTTGCCCTCTGATTAGAGTCCCTATTTCTCCCTCTGTTTTCCGCTCCTGTCCTTGTCGGATTTTTGTTTGATGTTTGCTGTTCCTGTGTCCTTGTTTCGCCCTGTCGTGTTCTTTGCCTTCTTCAGATGCTGCGTGTGAGCAGGTGTCAATGTCAGCTACGGCCAGTGCCTTCCCGAAGCGACCTGCAGTCTGTGGTCGCGTCTCCAGGCGTTCCTCTCTATTGACGAGAGGATTTCAGTTTCCTGTTTTGGATTACCATTGATTATATCCAGGAGAATCATTATTTGTTTAATACTGGAATAAAGACTCTGTTACTATTACGTCGCTTTTGGGTCCTCATTCATCAGCATAACAGAAGAATCCGACCAAGATGGACCCAGCGACTATGGATTCTCTCAACACTGCCGTCGAGTTCCAGGGAGCAATGCTCGGCAGACACGAGCAGGAATTGTTTGCTGCTCGTCATGCCGTTGAGACCCTGGCCGCTCAGGTCTCCGATCTCTCTGGACAGTTTCAGAGTCTTCGTCTCGTGCCACCAGCTACTTCCTGGTCTTCCGAGTCTCCGGAACCTAGGGTTAATAACCCACCATGTTACTCTGGGCAGCCCACTGAGTGTCGCTCCTTTCTCACCCAGTGTGATATTGTGTTCTCTCTCCAGCCCAACACGTACTCAAGAGAGAGAGCTCGGATCGCTTACGTCATATCACTCCTTACTGGTCGGGCTCGGGAGTGGGGCACAGCTATCTGGGAGGCAAGGGCTGAGTGTTCTAACGATTATCAGAACTTTAAAGAGGAGATGATACGGGTTTTTGATCGTTCAGTTTTTGGGAAGGAGGCTTCCAGGGCCCTGGCTTCCCTATGTCAAGGTGATCGATCCATAACGGATTACTCTATAGAGTTTCGCACTCTTGCTGCCTCCAGTGACTGGAACGAGCCGGCGTTGCTCGCTCGTTTTCTGGAGGGACTTCACGCTGAGGTTAAGGATGAGATTCTCTCCCGGGAGGTTCCTTCCAGCGTGGACTCTTTGATTGCACTCGCCATCCGCATAGAACGACGGATAGATCTTCGTCATCGAGCTCGTGGAAGAGAGCTCGCGTTAACGGTGCTTCCCCTCTCCGCATCTCAACCATCTCCTCCCACCGGCTCAGAGACTGAGCCCATGCAGCTGGGAGGTATTCGCATCTCGACTAAGGAGAGGGAACGGAGAATCACCAACCGCCTTTGCCTCTATTGCGGTTCTGCTGGACATTTTGTCATGTCATGTCCAGTAAAAGCCAGAGCTCATCAGTAAGCGGAGGGCTACTGGTGAGCGCTACTACTCAGGTCTCTCCATCAAGATCCTGTACTACCTTGTCGGTCCATCTACGCTGGACCGGTTCGGCTGCTTCCTGCAGTGCCTTGATAGACTCAGGGGCTGAGGGTTGTTTTATGGACGAAGCATGGGCTCGGAAACATGACATTCCTCTCAGACAGTTAGGGAAGCCCACGCCCATGTTCGCCTTAGATGGTAGTCTTCTCCCCAGTATCAGATGTGAGACACTACCTTTAACCCTCACAGTATCTGGTAACCACAGTGAGACCATTTCCTTTTTGATTTTTCGTTCACCTTTTACACCTGTTGTTTTGGGTCATCCCTGGCTAGTATGTCATAATCCTTCTATTAATTGGTCAAGTAATTCTATCCTATCTTGGAACGTTTCTTGTCATGTGAAGTGTTTAATGTCTGCTATCCCTCCTGTGTCTTCTGTCCCCTCTACTCAGGAGGAACCTGGTGATTTGACAGGAGTGCCGGAGGAATATCATGATCTGCGCACGGTCTTCAGTCGGTCCAGAGCCAGCTCCCTTCCTCCTCACCGGTCGTATGATTGTTGTATTGATCTCCTTCCGGGGACCACTCCCCCTCGGGGTAGACTATACTCTCTGTCGGCTCCCGAACGTAAGGCTCTCGAGGATTATCTGTCTGTTTCTCTCGACGCCGGTACCGTGGTGCCTTCTTCCTCTCCCGCCGGAGCGGGATTTTTCTTTGTTAAGAAGAAGGACGGTACTCTGCGCCCCTGCGTGGATTATCGAGGGCTGAATGACATAACGGTTAAGAATCGTTATCCGCTTCCCCTTATGTCGTCAGCCTTCGAGATTTTGCAGGGAGCCAGGTGCTTTACTAAGTTGGACCTTCGTAACGCTTACCATCTCGTACGCATCAGAGAGGGGGACGAGTGGAAAACGGCGTTTAACACTCCGTTAGGGCATTTTGAATACCGGGTTCTGCCGTTCGGTCTCGCTAATGCTCCTGCTGTCTTTCAGGCATTAGTTAATGATGTACTGAGAGACATGCTGAACATTTTTGTTTTCGTTTACCTTGACGATATCCTGATTTTTTCACCGTCACTCGAGATTCATGTTCAGCACGTTCGACGTGTACTCCAGCGCCTTTTAGAGAATTGTCTCTACGTGAAGGCTGAGAAGTGCGCCTTTCATGTCTCCTCTGTCACTTTTCTCGGTTCTGTTATTTCCGCTGAAGGCATTCAGATGGATCCCGCTAAGGTCCAGGCTGTCAGCGATTGGCCCGTCCCTAAGTCACGTGTCGAGTTGCAGCGCTTTCTCGGTTTCGCTAATTTCTATCGGCGTTTCATTCGTAATTTCGGTCAAGTGGCTGCCCCTCTCACAGCTCTGACTTCTGTCAAGACTTGCTTTAAGTGGTCCGGTTCCGCCCAGGGAGCTTTTGATCTCCTCAAGAAGCGTTTTACATCCGCCCCTATCCTTGTTACTCCTGACGTCACTAAACAATTCATTGTCGAGGTTGACGCTTCAGAGGTGGGCGTGGGAGCCATTCTGTCTCAGCGCTTCCAGTCTGACGATAAGGTCCATCCTTGCGCTTACTTTTCTCATCGCCTGTCGCCATCGGAACGCAACTATGATGTGGGTAACCGCGAACTGCTCGCCATCCGCTTAGCCATAGGCGAATGGCGACAGTGGTTGGAGGGGGCGACCGTCCCTTTTGTCGTTTGGACTGACCATAAGAACCTTGAGTACATCCGTTCGGCCAAACGACTTAATGCACGTCAAGCTCGTTGGGCGTTGTTTTTCGCTCGTTTCGAGTTCGTGATTTCCTATCGTCCGGGAAATAAGAACACCAAGCCTGATGCCTTATCCCGTCTCTTTAGTTCTTCTGTGGCTTCTACCGACCCCGAGGGGATTCTCCCTGAAGGGCGTGTTGTCGGGTTGACTGTCTGGGGAATTGAGAGACAGGTAAAGCAAGCACTCACTCACACTGCGTCGCCGCGCGCTTGTCCTAGTAACCTTCTGTTCGTTCCTGTCTCTACTCGTCTGGCTGTTCTTCAGTGGGCTCACTCTGCCAAGTTAGCTGGCCACCCCGGCGTTCGGGGTACGCTTGCTTCTATTCGCCAGCGGTTTTGGTGGCCTACTCAGGAGCGGGACACGCGTCGTTTCGTGGCTGCTTGTTCGGACTGCGCGCAGACTAAGTCAGGTAACTCTCCTCCTGCCGGTCGTCTCAGACCGCTTCCCATTCCTTCTCGACCATGGTCTCACATCGCCTTAGACTTTATTACCGGTCTGCCTTCGTCTGCGGGGAAGACTGTGATTCTTACGGTTATCGATAGGTTCTCTAAGGCGGCACATTTCATTCCCCTCGCTAAGCTTCCTTCCGCTAAGGAGACGGCACAAATCATCATTGAGAATGTGTTCAGAATTCATGGCCTCCCGTTAGACGCCGTTTCAGACAGAGGTCCGCAATTCACGTCACAGTTTTGGAGGGAGTTCTGTCGTTTGATTGGTGCTTCCGTCAGTCTCTCTTCCGGGTTTCATCCCCAGTCTAACGGTCAAGCAGAAAGGGCCAATCAGTCGATTGGTCGCATTTTACGCAGCCTTTCGTTTCGAAACCCTGCGTCTTGGGCAGAACAGCTCCCCTGGGCTGAGTACGCTCACAACTCGCTTCCTTCGTCTGCTACCGGGCTGTCCCCGTTTCAGAGTAGTCTTGGCTACCAGCCTCCTCTGTTTTCGTCCCAGCTCGCCGAGTCCAGCGTTCCCTCCGCTCAGGCTTTTGTCCAACGTTGTGAGCGCACCTGGAGGAGGGTCAGGTCTGCACTTTGCCGTTACAGGGCGCAGACTGTGAGAGCCGCCAATAAACGTAGGATTAAGAGTCCTAGGTATTGTCGCGGTCAGAGAGTGTGGCTTTCCACTCGTAACCTTCCCCTTACGACAGCTTCTCGCAAGTTGACTCCGCGGTTCATTGGTCCGTTCCGTGTCTCTCAGGTCGTCAA
Organism: Salvelinus alpinus; assembly: GCF_045679555.1. Taxonomy (NCBI): domain Eukaryota; kingdom Metazoa; phylum Chordata; class Actinopteri; order Salmoniformes; family Salmonidae; genus Salvelinus; species Salvelinus alpinus. The sequence goes on from NC_092123.1 coordinate 8,305,432, forward strand.
TCCTGTCGCTGTGCGACTGCTTCTTCCGCAACATCTTCGTCGCGTCCACCCTGTCTTCCATGTCTCCTGTGTCAAGCCTTTTCTTCGCGCCCCCGTTCGTCTTCCCCCCCCCCCCCCCGTCCTTGTCGAGGGCGCTCCTATTTACAAGGTACGGAAGATCATGGACATGCGTTCTCGGGGACGTGGTCACCAGTACTTAGTGGATTGGGAGGGTTACGGTCCTGAGGAGAGGAGTTGGGTTCCATCTCGGGACGTGCTGGACCGTTCGTTGATTGATGATTTCCTTCGTTGCCGCCAGGGTTCCTCCTCGAGTGCGCCAGGAGGCGCTCGGTGACTGGGGGGGTACTGTCATGTTTTGTCTTTGATCATGTCTTGTCCCTGTGCTTCCCTCTGCTGGTCTTATTAGGTTCTTTCTCTTTCTCTCTCTCTATCGTTCCGTTCATGCTCCCAGCTGTTTCTCATTCTCCCTACGACCTCATTTACTCTTTCACACCTGTCCCCTATTTTGCCCTCTGATTAGAGTCCCTATTTCTCCCTCTGTTTTCCGCTCCTGTCCTTGTCGGATTTTTGTTTGATGTTTGCTGTTCCTGTGTCCTTGTTTCGCCCTGTCGTGTTCTTTGCCTTCTTCAGATGCTGCGTGTGAGCAGGTGTCAATGTCAGCTACGGCCAGTGCCTTCCCGAAGCGACCTGCAGTCTGTGGTCGCGTCTCCAGGCGTTCCTCTCTATTGACGAGAGGATTTCAGTTTCCTGTTTTGGATTACCATTGATTATATCCAGGAGAATCATTATTTGTTTAATACTGGAATAAAGACTCTGTTACTATTACGTCGCTTTTGGGTCCTCATTCATCAGCATAACAACCTCCATCCTGAAGGGTGTTGTCTTTATGTCACTGAGTCTCCTCTCTACCTCCAACCTGAAGGGTGTTTTCTTTATGTCACTGAGTCTCCTCTCTACCTCCATCCTGAAGGGTGTTGTCTTTATGTCACTGAGTCTCCTCTCTACCTCCAACCTGAAGGGTGTTTTCTTTATGTCACTGAGTCTCCTCTCTACCTCCATCCTGAAGGGTGTTGTCTTTATGTCACTGAGTCTCCTCTCTACCTCCATCCTGAAGGGTGTTGTCTTTATGTCACTGAGTCTCCTCTCTACCTTCAACCTGAAGGGTGTTGTCTTTTTGTCACTGAGTCTCCTCTCTACCTCCAACCTGAAGGGTGTTGTCTTTATGTCACTGAGTCTCCCCTCTACCTCCATCCTGAAGGGTGTTGTCTTTATGTCACTGAGTCTCCTCTCTACCTCCAACCTGAAGGGTGTTGTCTTTATGTCACTGAGTCTCCCCTCTACCTCCATCCTGAAGGGTGTTGTCTTTATGTCACTGAGTCTCCTCTCTACCTCCATCCTGAAGGATGTTGTCTTTATGTCACTGAGTCTCCTCTCTACCTCCAACCTGAAGGGTGTTGTCTTTATGTCACTGAGTCTCCTCTCTACCTCCAACCTGAAGGGTGTTGTCTTTTTGTCACTGAGTCTCCTCTCTACCTCCATCCTGAAGGGTGTTGTCTTTTTGTCACTGAGTCTCCCCTCTACCTCCAACCTGAAGGGTGTTGTCTTTATGTCACTGAGTCTCCTCTCTACCTCCAACCTGAAGGGTGTTGTCTTTATGTCACTGAGTCTCCTCTCTACCACCAACCTGAAGGGTGTTGTCTTTATGTCACTGAGTCTCCTCTCTACCTCCAACCTGAAGGGTGTTGTCTTTATGTCACTGAGTCTCCTCTCTACCTCCAACCTGAAGGGTGTTGTCTTTATGTCACTGAGTCTCCTCTCTACCTCCAACCTGAAGGGTGCTTTCTTTATGTCACTGAGTCTCCTCTCTACCTCCAACCTGAAGGGTGCTGTCTTTATGTCACTGAGTCTCCTCTCTACCTCCAACCTGAAGGGTGTTGTCTTTATGTCACTGAGTCTCCTCTCTACCTCCATCCTGAAGGATGGTGTCTTTATGTCACTGAGTCTCCTCTCTACCTCCATCCTGAAGGGTGTTGTCTTTATGTCACTGAGTCTCCTCTCTACCTCCATCCTGAAGGGTGTTTTCTTTATGTCACTGAGTCTCCTCTCTACCTCCAACCTGAAGGGTGTTGTCTTTATGTCACTGAGTCTCCTCTCTACCACCAACCTGAAGGGTGTTGTCTTTATGTCACTGAGTCTCCTCTCTACCTCCAACCTGAAGGGTGTTGTCTTTATGTCACTGAGTCTCCTCTCTACCTCCAACCTGAAGGGTGTTGTCTTTATGTCACTGAGTCTCCTCTCTACCTCCAACCTGAAGGGTGTTGTCTTTATGTCACTGAGTCTCCTCTCTACCTCCAACCTGAAGGGTGTTGTCTTTTTGTCACTGAGTCTCCTCTCTACCTCCAACCTGAAGGGTGTTGTCTTTATGTCACTGAGTCTCCTCTCTACCTCCAACCTGAAGGGTGTTGTCTTTATGTCACTGAGTCTCCTCTCTACCTCCAACCTGAAGGGTGTTGTCTTTATGTCACTGAGTCTCCTCTCTACCTCCATCCTGAAGGGTGTTGTCTTTATGTCACTGAGTCTCCTCTCTACCTCCAACCTGAAGGGTGTTGTCTTTATGTCACTGAGTCTCCTCTCTACCTCCATCCTGAATGGTGTTGTCTTTATGTCACTGAGTCTCCTCTCTACCTCCAACCTGAAGGGTGTTGTCTTTATGTCACTGAGTCTCCTCTCTACCTCCATCCTGAAGGGTGTTTTCTTTATGTCACTGAGTCTCCTCTCTACCTCCATCCTGAAGGGTGTTTTCTTTATGTCACTGAGTCTCCTCTCTACCTCCATCCTGAAGGGTGTTGTCTTTATGTCACTGAGTCTCCTCTCTACCTCCATCCTGAAGGGTGTTTTCTTTATGTCACTGAGTCTCCTCTCTACCTCCATCCTGAAGGATGTTGTCTTTATGTCACTGAGTCTCCTCTCTACCTCCATCCTGAAGGATGTTGTCTTTATGTCACTGAGTCTCCTCTCTACCTCCATCCTGAAGGGTGTTGTCTTTATGTCACTGAGTCTCCTCTCTACCTCCATCCTGAAGGGTGTTGTCTTTATGTCACTGAGTCTCCTCTCTACCTCCAACCTGAAGGGTGTTTTCTTTATGTCACTGAGTCTCCTCTCTACCTCCAACCTGAAGGGTGTTTTCTTTATGTCACTGAGTCTCCTCTCTACCTCCAACCTGAAGGGTGTTGTCTTTATGTCACTGAGTCTCCTCTCTACCTCCAACCTGAAGGGTGTTGTCTTTATGTCACTGAGTCTCCTCTCTACCTCCAACCTGAAGGGTGCTGTCTTTATGTCACTGAGTCTCCTCTCTACCTCCAACCTGAAGGGTGTTGTCTTTATGTCACTGAGTCTCCTCTCTACCTCCATCCTGAAGGATGTTGTCTTTATGTCACTGAGTCTCCTCTCTACCTCCATCCTGAAGGGTGTTGTCTTTATGTCACTGAGTCTCCTCTCTACCTCCATCCTGAAGGGTGTTTTCTTTATGTCACTGAGTCTCCTCTCTACCTCCAACCTGAAGGGTGTTGTCTTTATGTCACTGAGTCTCCTCTCTACCACCAACCTGAAGGGTGTTGTCTTTATGTCACTGAGTCTCCTCTCTACCTCCAACCTGAAGGGTGTTGTCTTTATGTCACTGAGTCTCCTCTCTACCTCCAACCTGAAGGGTGTTGTCTTTATGTCACTGAGTCTCCTCTCTACCTCCAACCTGAAGGGTGTTGTCTTTATGTCACTGAGTCTCCTCTCTACCTCCAACCTGAAGGGTGTTGTCTTTTTGTCACTGAGTCTCCTCTCTACCTCCAACCTGAAGGGTGTTGTCTTTATGTCACTGAGTCTCCTCTCTACCTCCAACCTGAAGGGTGTTGTCTTTATGTCACTGAGTCTCCTCTCTACCTCCAACCTGAAGGGTGTTGTCTTTATGTCACTGAGTCTCCTCTCTACCTCCATCCTGAAGGGTGTTGTCTTTATGTCACTGAGTCTCCTCTCTACCTCCAACCTGAAGGGTGTTGTCTTTATGTCACTGAGTCTCCTCTCTACCTCCATCCTGAATGGTGTTGTCTTTATGTCACTGAGTCTCCTCTCTACCTCCAACCTGAAGGGTGTTGTCTTTATGTCACTGAGTCTCCTCTCTACCTCCATCCTGAAGGGTGTTTTCTTTATGTCACTGAGTCTCCTCTCTACCTCCATCCTGAAGGGTGTTGTCTTTATGTCACTGAGTCTCCTCTCTACCTCCATCCTGAAGGGTGTTTTCTTTATGTCACTGAGTCTCCTCTCTACCTCCATCCTGAAGGGTGTTGTCTTTATGTCACTGAGTCTCCTCTCTACCTCCAACCTGAAGGGTGTTGTCTTTATGTCACTGAGTCTCCTCTCTACCTCCATCCTGAAGGGTGTTGTCTTTATGTCACTGAGTCTCCTCTCTACCTCCAACCTGAAGGGTGTTGTCTTTATGTCACTGAGTCTCCTCTCTACCTCCATCCTGAATGGTGTTGTCTTTATGTCACTGAGTCTCCTCTCTACCTCCAACCTGAAGGGTGTTGTCTTTATGTCACTGAGTCTCCTCTCTACCTCCATCCTGAAGGGTGTTTTCTTTATGTCACTGAGTCTCCTCTCTACCTCCATCCTGAAGGGTGTTTTCTTTATGTCACTGAGTCTCCTCTCTACCTCCATCCTGAAGGGTGTTGTCTTTATGTCACTGAGTCTCCTCTCTACCTCCATCCTGAAGGGTGTTTTCTTTATGTCACTGAGTCTCCTCTCTACCTCCATCCTGAAGGATGTTGTCTTTATGTCACTGAGTCTCCTCTCTACCTCCATCCTGAAGGATGTTGTCTTTATGTCACTGAGTCTCCTCTCTACCTCCATCCTGAAGGGTGTTGTCTTTATGTCACTGAGTCTCCTCTCTACCTCCAACCTGAAGGGTGTTGTCTTTATGTCACTGAGTCTCCTCTCTACCTCCATCCTGAAGGGTGTTGTCTTTATGTCACTGAGTCTCCTCTCTACCTCCATCCTGAAGGATGTTGTCTTTATGTCACTGAGTCTCCTCTCTACCTCCATCCTGAAGGATGTTGTCTTTATGTCACTGAGTCTCCTCTCTACCTCCATCCTGAAGGGTGTTGTCTTTATGTCACTGAGTCTCCTCTCTACCTCCAACTTGAAGGGTGCTTTCTTGTGGATGGTGGATTTGTGCCTGAAGACACTTAGCTTATGTAAACATGGCTCGGTTTCTTGATTCATCTCCATAAGGTTAGGTAAATACTGGTGCTGTGCCAGGGGAGTGCTGCTCTGTGCTGAGGGCTGCTTGGTTTCCTACAGTACAGAGCAGAGCAGCTGGCGTCTGACTGATACTGTAGATTTGCGTCCCAAATGGCACCCTATTCCCTATTGCGTGCACTACTTTTGACCAGCTTCCCTATATATATAGTATACTACTTTTGACCAAAGCTGGTCAGAAGTAGTGCACTATATAGGGAATAGGATGCCATTTGGAATGCACAATAGCTGTAGCACCAGCTGCACATAGAGCTGAGAAAGAGACAACCAAAGCTGGGGGGCTTCAAACTTCAAACCGATCTCTGCAGGACCCGGGGACGGGGGACGGGGGACGGGGGACGATGAAGATTACTGAGAAACACCAGACACATGCTAAGACACAGGCACACACACACACACACACACTCAAGCAGGCACAAACACACACACACGCACGCACGCGCACACACACACACACACACACACACACACACACACACACACACACACACACACACACACACACACACACACACACACACACACACACACACACGTGCGCCACACACACAAACACACGCGCACATGCACATGCACACGCACACACACACACACAGACACGCACACGCACACACACACAACTGCTGCTACCAGACTCTTGTTATACTGCTCAGTTTATATGCCATCCCCCCCTTCCCCAACACACATGTAAATATTTTAAAATAAATTGTATTATACTTGAATAAAATGTTTATTCTATTCTACTGCCATTAACTTTATGTTCATATTCGTATCTTTTATTATTTCTTATTGTTGTTGCATTGTCGACTAATAAAACTTGAAACCTTTACCCCTAACTCGAACTCTAAACCTTCATTCTAACCCTAACCCTAATTCTAAACCTAACCAAAAACCTAACCCCTATAATAGCCTTTTTACAAGTGAGGACCAGCAAAATGTCACATTTTTTGTTGGTTTATAATTCTTGTGAGGACTTCTGGTCCAAGTACAGTAAAACATGTACACACGCGCCCACACGAGAGACCACCAACTGTACACCCACACCCCTATTCTGCCTCCGTACCCACACCCCTATTCTGCCTCTGTACCCACACCCCTATTCTGCCTCTGTACCCACACCCCTATTCTGCCTCTGTACCCACACCCCTATTCTGCCTCTGTACCCACACCCCTATTCTGCCTCTGTACCCACACCCCTATTCTGCCTCTGTACCCACACCCCTATTCTGCCTCCGTACCCACACCCCTATTCTGCCTCTGTACACCCACACCCCTATTCTGCCTCCGTACCCACACCCCTATTCTGCCTCTGTACACCCACACCCCTATTCTGCCTCCGTACCCACACCCCTATTCTGCCTCTGTACCCACACCCCTATTCTGCCTCCGTACCCACACCCCTATTCTGCCTCTGTACCCCCACACCTATTCTGCCTCTGTACCCCCACACCTATTCTGCCTCTGTACCCCCACACCTATTCTGCCTCCGTACCCACACCCCTATTCTGCCTCTGCCACTGTGCCAGCCAGCCAGGCACTTAAAAGGTAGTTGAATGCTTCAATAATGGCTGTGGGTGCTTTACAAAAGTACCGCCTGGTTTACATAAGGGATGCAGTGAGTCTGAACAAGCCGTCCATTCTGCTGCGATTTGAATGAATCAGGGCAGAGCCAAATGAATGAAGGCTGTTAGCTATGCTCTCATGCCCACGGAGACACTGGTATGATGAGGATAACAAAACAAGGTCATGCCAGCCAGCTGATCTGATCTGGAGTACAACAAGTTGTGCACCCGGTACTGGTACTGGTACTGTAGATACTGTAGGTACTGAGCTAATGATAGTGCGGAGCAGACTAGAGGGACATACAGTCCAAATGCTGTTCGTCAAGAGTATAGACTATGTCTGGATAACAGCCAGGTTTACTGACACCATAGACAGGGCAGGTAGCCTAGCGGTTAGACCATTGGGCCAGTAACCGAAAGGTTGCTGGTTTGAATACCTGAGCTGACAAGGTGAAACAACTCAATGTGCCCTTGAGGAAGGCATTTAACTATAAATTGTTCCAGGGGTTTCGTACTACTATGGCTGACCCTGTAAATTCTTTTTGGTGTATCTGACATTAAATTCTCTCCCTCTACTACTGCAGTACTACTCACTTTCTAACCCCCCCCCCCCCCCCCCCCCCTTCTCTTTCTTTCTCGCTCTCTCTCTTTCGCTAAATAAACTCTTTACACGTAAAGCCACTGCATCTGCCAATTACTGTCAGTCAACAGCTCCAAGAGGCCTTTTGGGAAGAAAGCAGGGCTCGAGCAGGCCAACCTCCGGGTGGGCTGGCCCAGCCTAAATACTGCCGCCTCCTTTAAAACCTCCACTAGTTCCTATGAGTCAGGGGGGCATGCGGGGAGGAGGGAGGCCAGGAGGAGGAGGAGGAAAGGAGGCCCAAGTGGTCAGCTAAAATTGGACATCGCAAAAACGATGTGAGAGAGAGATGCAACATCCCAAACGGCCCCCTGTTCCCATTTAGTGCACTACTTTTGAACAGATCCATATCGGTAGTGCACTATATAGGAAACAGGGTGCTATGTGGGACGCAGCCAGAGAGTGGAAGGAAAATACAGATTGGAGAGAAGGGTTGGGGAGGTTTGTTATGAGTGGTTGGGGCCTTTAGGGGCCGGTGGTTTGGACTGGGAGAGCTACTGGGCCTCTGGAGCTGGAGGGACCGAATAGACCATTAATATGATGCTGACGTTCCCAGAATGCAGCATGGAACCTCGGTTGACTCCCTCCCCCCTTCTCTCTCTCCCACCTCCACGCCCTGCCCTTCCCCTGTCTCGACTCCCCGTACCGTCTGGCAGCCCTCCAAACCGCCAACCCTCTATCGTGAGGCCTCTGCCTGGCTCTGGCTGCCATGACTGACTCCAAACCTCCATGGAGCCACGCAAAAAAAAACAGTCTGGTCTGTCTCAGCCCTGTTTACAGGCTGAGAGATAAACAACAACAGCAACAACAGCAACTCTAGAAAGGATAGCAGAAATTAAAATCTATTAGTTTCAGTTTGAACACATTTGTTTTCTGGGTTGTTACAGGCAACAGAACATATAAAAATGCAATTGACAATCTATTAGTGTAAATAAATATACTTCATAATTTCCTTGTTTGGACAGGTGTGCAGGTCGAGCAGAGAGTTAGTGTGTTATACTGTACTTCTCTCTGTCTCAAACGTACCCCTCCTAGCCCAAATAACCCAGCTCAACTCTAGCATGCAATGTACACCAGCAGACCTGGGTTCAATTACTATTTGAAATGATTTCAGATACTTTATCTGTGCTTGATTGAGCTTGCCTGGCTTAATGGACAAATAGAGTAGTCCCAAACTGCAAACCCCTTCCACCTGGAACTCCAGGCAGCAAACACTCAAAAGTATTAGAAAGACTGAATCGTTGATGAACCCAGGTCTGCACCAGCCAGTGTGAGTTTGAGCTGGCTTCTGACAGAGTGCCAGGCAGTTTCACTCAGCGTCGCGACCAGGAAGGACGCCAGTACTACGAAAACAAAGTATGCAAAAGACATTTCAGGTCGCTGTGCGGCTGAGACGAGAGAGAGTGCGAGGCTTGTGCCAGCCAGCCAGACCAAGGTGCAAGAGACGCATTCACATTCCAATGAGACTGTGAGAGGGGTGGGGGGGAGATATAGAAAAAGTGAACAGTAGAGTTAGACAGTGAGGGTTGCGAGAGAAAGAGAGATAGAAAACCCCTTAATAAACCCCGAGGACAACAGAGCTACTCCGGAGGTTGTGAAATCAAGAACAGGATGACTGATCTAACTGAACTGCGTCGGTTCTACGCAGCGCAGCGCCAACACGTCCGCGTTTGACAGCCATCTGCTCTTGGTTTATATAGCAGTAGTATGTGCAGGGCAGTGTCACCCACGCTTCTCTGACAAAGCAGTTCATCACATACTGTACTTCCTCTTCTTACGCCTCGGCCATTTTGAAGTCACCTAAGCACGTTGTAAGAGGCTTTCACGGCTGACGAGACGTGTTATTGTTGTTGTATCGTGACAGTTAAAGTAAGGACAAGGTGTGGCTAGTTTGTTATTCTATATAAAAAAAAAAAGTGTGAGGGATTATCGCTTTCCAAATTGAGATTGTGCTCCTCTGGTTCATTCAGAAACGTGTCCTCATATTCTGTAAACCTCAGGGCTTGCTAACGGCATTTCAAATTAGCACTCACAAGCGGAGTTTCTAAATATTTGTTATACTCTTTATCTAATTTTTGCCACGGGTAAAGTTAAAGTTCCCATAATCATCAGTGCGGTGGGTGTGGATACAGTCCTTACTGTGACGTGAGTCAGTGGGTAATTTCAGACCTTGATCAGCATAGAGGGGAAATCCACGCACGTCAAACACTAAGCTACCTACCTCCCACAGACAGAGAAGGACCATTTCCAATTTGCAACTCTACAAGTCTGAAACAATAACATCACTGATTTGGATTCTCCGAGATTGTCATTACACAAAAATATGAAATATCTACTTTCAGGCAAAGAGAAGAGGAGGCGAAACGAAGACAATAGAAAGAGGAATTGTAGGGTATAGTGCTCAGTTGTAGTGCCAAGTGCTACGGGGGCAGAAGGGTAAAGATGTGGTACCAGGCTGGCCCTGAAGTAAGCATGACACTCTCTCTAGTGACACTGCTGGGTAGAGGTGGCTGCATGGCCCTGAAGTAAGCATGACACTCTCTCTAGTGACACTGCTGGGTAGAGGTGGCTGCATGGCCCTGAAGTAAGCATGACACTCTCTCTAGTGACACTGCTGGGTAGAGGTGGCTGCATGGCCCTGAAGTAAGCATGACACTCTCTCTAGTGACACTGCTGGGTAGAGGTGGCTGCATGGCCCTGTGGTAAGCATGACACTCTCTCTAGTGACACTGCTGGGTAGAGGTGGCTGCATGGCCCTGTGGTAAGCATGACACTCTCTCTAGTGACACTGCTGGGTAGAGGTGGCTGCATGGCCCTGTGGTAAGCATGACACTCTCTCTAGTGACACTGCTGGGTAGAGGTGGCTGCATGGCCCTGAAGTAAGCATGACACTCTCTCTAGTGACACTGCTGGGTAGAGGTGGCTGCATGGCCCTGAAGTAAGCATGACACTCTCTCTAGTGACACTGCTGGGTAGAGGTGGCTGCATGGCCCTGAAGTAAGCATGACACTCTCTCTAGTGACACTGCTGGGTAGAGGTGGCTGCATGGCCCTGTGGTAAGCATGACACTCTCTCTAGTGACACTGCTGGGTAGAGGTGGCTGCATTTGGGCTACTGAGGGATTTTCCCTGGTGGTGTAGTGACTCATATATTTGACAATGTTCCAACCTTCACACATATCACACCACATCAGAAAGGCCCATGCCACATTTTCTTATACAATACTCTAATGATGGGCCATACTCTGTCTTATACAATACTCTTAATGATGAGCCATACTCTGTCTTATATACTACTCGAATGATGAGCCATACTCTGTCTTATACAATACTCTTAATGATGAGCCATACTCTGTCTTATACAATACTCTAATGATGGGCCATACTCTGTCTTATACAATACTCTTAATGATGAGCCATACTCTGTCTTATACAATACTCTAATGATGGGCCATACTCTGTCTTATACAATACTCTTAATGATGAGCCATACTCTGTCTTATATACTACTCTAATGATGGGCCATACTCTGTCTTATACAATACTCTTAATGATGAGCCATACTCTGTCTTATATACTACTCTAATGATGAGCCATACTCTGTCTTATACAATACTCTTAATGATGAGCCATACTCTTTCGTATACAATACTCTTAATGATGAGCCATACTCTGTCTTATATACTACTCTAATGATGAGCCATACTCTTTCGTATACAATACTCTAATGGTGAGCCATACTCTGTCTTATACAATACTCTAATGATGGGCCATACTCTGTCTTATACAATACTCTAATGTTGAGCCATACTCTTTCTTATACAATACTCTAATGATGAGCCATACTCTGTCTTATACAATACTCTAATGATGGGCCATACTCTTTCGTATACAATACTCTAATGGTGAGCCATACTCTGTCTTATACAATACTCTAATGATGGGCCATACTCTTTCTTATACAATACTCTAATGTGCCATACTCTTTCTTATACAATACTCTAATGACAGAAGCAAGGAAACGGAAGGGGAAAAAGGCCATGTCAGGCAAATGGCTGAAAGAAGAAATAGGGATCCATATCATAGAAATAGAATCCATAGAAGTGGCTTGGATTTTATTATATGATACACATACAGTGGCACACTATAGGCACACTATAGGCACACTATAGACACACTATATATACTGTACACTATATATACAAAAGTAGGTGGACACCGCTTCAACTTAGTGGATTCGGCTATTTCAGCCACACCCGTTGCTGACAGGTGTATAAAATCGAGCACACAGCCATGCAATCTCCATAGACAAACACTGGCATTAGAATGGCCTCACTGAAGAGCTCAGTGACTTTCAATGTGGCACCGTCAGAGGACGCCACCTTTCCAACAAGTCAGTTGGTCTGCAGTGCTAGAACCCCGGTTAACTGTAAATGCTGTTATTGTGGAAACCTCTAGGAGCAACAACGGCTCAGCCGCGCAGTGGTTGGCCACACAAGCTCACAGAATGTGACCGCCGAGTGCTGAAGCGCGTAAAAATCGTCCGCCCTCGGTTGCAACACTCACTAGTGCCTCTCGAAGCAACGTCAGCACAGTAACTGTTCGTCGGGAGCTTCATGAAATGGGTTTCCATGGCCGAGCAGCCGCACACAAGCCTAAGATCACCATGCGTAACGCCAAGCGTCAGCTGGAGTGGCGTAAAGCTCGCCGCCATTGGACCCAGGAGCAGTGGAAACGCATTGTCTGGAATGATGAATCACGCTTCACCATCTGGCAGTCTGATGAACGAATCTGGGTTTGGCAGATGCCAGGAAAACGCTACCTGCCCCAATGCATACTGTAGTGCCAACTGTACAGTTTGGTGGATGAGGAATAATGGTCTGGGGCTGTTTTTCATGGTTCAGGCTAGGCCCCTTAGTTCCAGTAAAGGGAACTAAAGGGAACTATTAATGCTAATATTAATGCTACAGCATACAATAACATTCTAGACGATTCTGTGCTTCAACTCTGTGGCAACAGTTTGGGGAAGGCCCTTTCCTGTTTCAGCATGACAATGCCCCCGTGCACAAGGTCCATATAGAAATGATTTGTAGAGATTGGTGTGGAAGAACTTGACTGGTCTGCACAAAGCCCTGACCTCAACCCCATCGAACATCTTTGGGATGAATTGGAACGCCGACTGGGAGCCAGGCCTCATTGCCCAACATCAGTGCCGACCTCACTAATGCTCTTGTGGCTGAATGGAAGCAAGTCCCCTAAGCAATGTTCCAACATCTAGTGGAAGCCTTCCCAGAAGACTGGAGGCTGTTAAAGAGGCAAAGGGGGGACCAACTCCATATTAATTCCCATGATTTATGAATGAGATGTTTGACAAGCAGGTGTCCACATACTTTTGGCCATGTAATGTATCAGTGTATTGAGAAATTCAACAGGTTGTTTATAGCTAGCCATAAAGTAAATGGGGCTGAAATAGCTGTGTGTGTGTGTGTGTGTGTGTGTGTGTGTGTGTGTGTGTGTGTGTGTGTGTGTGTGTGTGTGTGTGTGTGTGTGTGTGTGTGTGTGTGTGAAGCCACAGCACAACTGCAGCTGACGCAGTGAACCAGAACACTGACCCTACACACAGACGCGTACACGCGCGCACACACACACACACACACACACACACACACACACACACACACACACACACACACACACACACACACACACACACACACACACACACACACACACACACACACACACACACACACACACACACACACACACACACACACACACACACACACACACACACACACACAGTACCTGCACCAAAACTCTGGTATTTTTCATACTATAGCTTGTTTTCTTTTAAAATAGTGAGCCAAAGTTTTCAGTACTTTTATTTCCCCGACTGATCAAAACTCATTTTATCATACTCTCTCTTGTCTCTCTGCAGCAGACATATAGTTAGCAATATGTTTGGAACATCAAAGCGAAATATCAAATCGTAATATCGTGACAATTGCATAGCATATCAGCACCTAAATATCATGATTGTATCGTATCGTGTGGTTCCTGTCAATTCCCAGCCCTAACGCACACACACGCACATACAGGTGAGTGAGTGAAGGATCATGGGAGATCAGCAGCTGCCTCTGAGTTGTCCAATCAGCAGCTTTTCTTTAACGATGTCACAGACAGGCCTAATTACAGGGCAGTGAGAGAAAGTAAAAAAACAACACAAGACAGACTCCCTGTATCAGATTACACATCACATTGTGTATGTATGTGTGTGTGTGTGTGTGTGTGTGTGTGTGTGTGTGTGTGTGTGTGTGTGTGTGTGTGTGTGTGTGTGTGTGTGTGTGTGTGTACACAACACATTAATCACAGCTAACGGTCTTGTCAAATCTATTCCATGCAACATTCCATCCTCCAAAAGCAGCATACATACAGTATCAGTACATGTACAGTTGAAGTCGGAAGTTTACATACACTTAGGTTGGAGTCATTAAAACTTGTTTTTCAACCACTCCACAAATTTACAAACTATGTTTTTGGCAACTCGGTTAGGACATCTACTTTGTGCATGACACAAGTAATTTTTCCAACAATGGTTTACAGACAGATTATTTCACTGTATCACAATTCCAGTGGGTCAGAATTTTACACTGGGAATGTGATGAAAGAAATAAAAGCTGAAATAAATCATTCTCTACTATTATTCTGACATTTCACATTCTTAAAATAAAGTGGTGATCCTAACTGACCCAAGACAAGGAATTTTTACTAGGATTAAATGTCAGGAATTGTGAAAAACTGAGTTTAAATGTATTTGGCTAAGGTGTATGTAAACTTCCGACTTCAACTGTAGTATGCCATGACATAAATCACGATGAATGTTACGTGCTTCCTGGTTTGTAGTGGTGTTTACATAAAACAAGAGGGCTTGGATAAGGCAGAGATAACAGAACATAGCACAGTATAGACCAACAGCTGAAGGATGTAACTTCTGTCGTGACAGTTTTCCCTCTGGGAATAAATAAAGTTGATTCAATGAAATGTAACATTCGTCATATCCAGTTGTCCATTCATTCCCAATCAGATTCCCGACAACAACAAATATTGATTCAAACCAGGAAATGTGATGTTGGTTGATGTGTAGCCCTTTCCTGAAGTCAGTGACCAAAAGCGCCCTATTTGGCCTCATGGGTGGAATGTTATTAATATTTTTAAGAATGTGATAATTAATCAAGATTATTTCAAAGAACCCAATCAAAGGGTTCTCCTATGGGGACAGCCGGACTTTAAGGTTCTCGATAGCATATATATTTTTCTAAGAGTGTAGGCATCTCACTCACTCAATTTAGCCGACACTTTTATCCAAACCGGCTTAGAGTCATGCATGCATACATTTTACAAAGTGGCACCGGCAGGAATCGAACCCACAACCATTGCAAGTGCCATGCTCTACCAACTGAGCCACACATGACTTCTTGCTCCAGATTCCCAGACATTCAAATCCAGCCTGCTTTAAATACAGTGTGGGAATGCAAATAGAAGTCTACATACTGCACATACTACCCTTCCTCCCCCGTTCTCTCCCCCCCGGGTCTCCTCTCAGGG